>NC_068303.1:2398263-2498263 GCF_025860055.1 Xyrauchen texanus
AATATTAACTATGAACATTTTTGATTAATCGCAATTTTGTTTATTTTCTCCCCAATTTGGAAAGCCCAATTCCCAATGCGATCTAAGTTTTTCGCCTCAATCTGGGTGGTGGAGGACGAATCTCAGTTGCCTCCGCGTCTGAGACCGTCAATCCGCGCATCTTATCACGTGGCTTGTTGAGCGCGTTACCGCGAAGACGTAGCTTGTGTGGAGGCTTCGCTATTCTCCGCGGCGTCCACGCACAACTCACCACACGCCCCACTGAGAGCGAGAACCACATTATAGTGACCACGAGGAGGTTACCCCGTGTGACTCTACCCTCCCTAGCAACCGGGCCAATTTGGTTGCTTAGGAAGCACGTCCTGGATTCAAACTCGCGACTCCAGGTGTGGTAGTCAGTGTCGTTACTCGCTGAGCTACCCAGCCCTCCTGGATTAATCGCTATTAAAAAAAATGTAATCAACTGACAGTACTACTGTAACATAATTTCAACCCTATTGCTAATTTCAGCTGGAAGATTCTCTAAAATTCTAGTTTGCAAAACCTTTTTTTTTTAAGTAGTTAAATTGAGGATTTATGTACAGCGGGGGTCCTAGAGTGAAAATGCATCTGTTTTGAATTTATTCTAATTTAATAAACATTTTTAATTACAAATATAATCATTATCATAACGTCAGTTAAAAGTTCAAACAAATTACCAAGAATTTCAGAATGTTTTAAAAATGTATATAAATATTTAAAAATATGCTTTGGTTTAATTGTGGCAGTTAGAACTAAATTACATGAAAAATATTTGTGATTTACAGATTATTCAGCTATTGCCATCACAATAAATTGAGCTTGGTTATACTAAATAAATAATGTGAAGGCAGCAATCTAGACAAAAAATGTAACACCTTATAATAACTTTAATTAAAGTTGAAATATGTAATTTCTGTGACAATAGCACCAACGAACGGAATTGCAAATTTAACTGCATACATTTTTTTAACATGTTATTTTTTGTCAAATTAATCGCACTGAATTAACGCGTTAAATCGACAGCGCTAGTAACAATATAATGCTATGATAACGGTTTACAAAGAAAACATTTCACAATATAAAGATAGAAATGCACTAAAATGGCACCAATTCAAGTAACATTAAACCTTTACTAAAGTCTAAGTGTGAGTTTGACTAATTGAAAGAACTTAGGTTGCATATACATTATAATGGGGATTAAATCTCTTCAACTCGATGTTAATCGTCCGGCACACTGTGGTTATGCTTTGCTACAGCAATCGTGAAGCTGCGTTCATGATTCGCACCAGGGCGGCAACGCCAGCGTCAAGCACCTCTTTCAACTCCACATGAAAAGCGCTTGCAGCCAACGTGACATCCTGCATTTTTGTGATAGTTAAGACTTGATGTTCTTATTAAAATGTGCCTTACAATGTCCCATCTGGGCTTACAGATAGCGTCCTTTCTCAACCACTTGAGTCGCTGTTGTGTGTGTTTGTGTGATTGTTATGACTCATATCATTTTCCAAATGGAAGCAAAGAAATCTGATCTTCTGTACAAAGTCCCAAATTCGATTAGTGAAAGAGAAATAGTTCAGAATGTTCCGTAATTGTTCCTGCCTGAACTTGAACGTCTTTTAAAACATCTCTGTCTTCCCGCCCCCTCCTTGACCTCTGACCTACACTCATTCTGTTTCCAGTTCACCCCATGTCAGCGCTCTCTTGTTTAACCCGACTACCATGTATTTTCTTTTTTAATTAACCTCTTGACCATAAACATTTCAGTCTGTTTCTTAGAGCAAGATTTATCCACATAAATCGCTTCGCTTCGGTTTCCAGATTATCTCGTTGTCCTCTGTAATGTTTAAAGTATTAGGCCTCATTAGTGCCGTTTGTCCGTGGGGTTAAATGTTTTTATTACCCTTTTAAGCAATCAGACAAAAATTGACCACATCCAAATGTTTAATAAAAAAAAACCCTCCCAAGTTGCATGAGGAAACGCCCAGATGCTTTTCAATATCTGTTGTACTGGAGTGAAATAATCCATCCCAATATCTCATAAATGTTTTTCCATTTTGGACGATCTCTCACACACGCCCCTGAATTCCACAGTCCCAAATATGGACCGTTTGCTGATAGCACACTTTATAAATCATCAGACTCTCTTTCTCTTGGCTTGGCTGCATTTTACAGGAAGTGAAGGAAATCTGGTCCTTGTTATTTGCTTTCGAGTTTGGTTGTTTGATTATCGGCTCTCTACGTCCACTTTGCTCTTGATTGTACTGAAACGATGTGCACCTCTCTGTTTTTAAAGCCTAATTTGACTCACCGTGAGCAGAATATGCAGATGCTTCAAAGCCTGTGCCGTTACAACATCTGGTGGTTGTATTAACATGTCCGCTGAACTTTAAAAAGGGATTTACGGCCTCTCCAGAAGTCGCCCCGTGGTGAAAAATTCTTGCCGGTGGCTTTTGTTCATCTGTGACTCTCGTTGCCATGGCAACCACCAATTACAGCATTCCACGGATTCCCTTTTAAGATGAAGAGGATGAAAATTACAGCCACCTCTCGGCCTTGTGACCCCACTGCTCTCTTGGTAATATTCGTTGAAGAAAACAATTTAATTGGTTGTTGTCGTGGTTCTTCAGAGATGAGCTGCCTTATCATTTGTGACTGTTTTGTTATTAGTGGCGTTTGCTGTAGAGTGCAACAGTCTGGCTCCATTCTCCATTGACTAATTGAGTTTTAACAATAACATATAAACCTTCAAAGACAGACCAACCGAGAGCTCCGAGTGTACATGCTTCTATTGAAGCCGTCGGTCCACGTTATTTCAACTTAATAAAAAAAAAACAATCAAGTTTAACTGCACAATTTGTGTTTAAGAACTACACTACCATGATCCTGCTGAGAAACATCCACCAATCAGAGAATCACAGCAAACAAAGTGCGCCAAAAGTGCTCTGCAGCAACTGCAAACATCTGTGAATGAGATTAGATGGACAGATATTGTGCCTTAGACCACAATACCAGTGGCTTTAATCTAGTTTTGCTTCATATTTTATATTGGGGGCACAATACAGTCACAAAATATGTTTATTGAACATCAGTCAACAAAAATGTAATTCAAATCAAACATCGAACTGTATTAAGATATCAGTGAACTACACAAAGACCAACAATTTGCGAAATAAATACAATGTCTGAATAGGAAAATAAGCCGAACACAGAAACACTTATACAAATATTGTATTAGTATTAGCCGTATGCAACTTTAAATATTAATTACATATGATATATTTTAGATGTAATATGAAACATTGTTTTAAACAATTTAAATAAAATATGAAAAATACATAATTAGAAGGTGTTTTTCATATTTATTTTATTTAAGTTGTTACTCTAACAACTTTTATGTTAATTATTTATTTATTTATTTATTTTTTATATGTTAATAGAAAATAAAGACATCGAATATTAATATAAATTAATAAAAACTATCATGGACCGTAAATATATATATCATATTAAATGTGAAAAATATTACATATTAAAACACAATGTAAATTAATAAAAATGTTTAATATGAAAATGAAATGTCATTTAAAATATTAATTCCATATTATATATTTAAAATGTTTAATAATTAAATAAAAACATGAAATATAAATATGAATTAATACATGTATTTAATATTGAAAAATAAATACATTTTAATATTTAATTAATATTTAACTATTTATATGTATTATAATTTTTTTTAGATTAGTAAAAATAAACACAATGTAAATTTGATGTACTTTGTGCCGAAATACCAAGTTTGTTTGGATGCGTGGCCTTTAGTGTCAACAAAGATATGGGAGGCTTTTTCCCAATAGTTTATAAGACTATTTATTTGCTATCCTAACTATGCACGATTATATGGTTGGGTGTATTTTATATGCATTTAGCCTTGTTTCACAGTATTTACTATGGAAGAGTAGCAGATCATTTTGATCCCTAACAGCCATTAATGCATCTGTATGTTATGTGCATGTATGTAGGTACATTTTCCTGATTATAAACAGATGTGCAAAAACGCTGTTTTCATGAAGGAAATAGTCTCTCCTCACATAGGCGGTTTTAATCGACTGTTTGGCTCTTAAATCTATTCTTGGTTTATCTTTTGTAAAATTATTTTTTTGTTTTGTTTTTCCTCAGCCCTCCGAGGCCCTTTCGGTTTCCCAAAAGGTAAGATTGCTGTTTCTATATTTGAATTATTTCTAGACATAAGACTTATAAGCACTTATCATCTAAGTTAGTGGACGAAAGGAATCTGATTAAGAGAATAACTGCTCAAAGTATTTTTCCCCACTTTATGTTTTGCACCTAAAGAAAACTGATAAACATGTTTAAAGCAAAGTGCAGAACAATACAATAACATAATACTAGCAACTAGCAACTACTCACAACACCTTAGCAACATGACATCAACCCCTGTAGGATCATACTGGTGACTTCAGAAAGCTCCTTCAAAAACATGTAAAATGACACATCCTTTCCATTTATTGCTGATTTAGATGAGGGTTAAATTGTCAAATTAACAAACAAGCTTATTTAAATTTTTTTGTATTTAATATGAAAAAGTTTCATATATATATATATATATATATATATATATATATATATATATATATATATATATATATAAATCAATCGAAATGTTTAATATAAAAATATCACATTTCAATATTAATTTACTATTTAACTTAATGTTTATATTGAATATTTAATGTGAAAAACATTACACTGAATATAAATTAATGAAATGAAAATTTGAATAAAAATATTTTATTAAAAATGTACAATATTAAAATTGTATATTTAATATGAAACAATGTTTCAAATAATTCAAATAAAAACATTAAATATAATTTAAATATTTAATATGAAACAATGTTTCAAATAATTCAAATGAAAACATTAAATATAATTTAAATATTTAATATGAAACAATGTTTCAAATAATTCAAATAAAAACATTAAATCTAATTTAAATTTTTAATATGAAACAATGTTTCAAATAATTCAATAAAAACATTAAATATAATTTAAATATTTAATATGAAACAATGTTTCAAATAATTTAATAAAAACATTAAATATAATTTAAATATTTAATATGAAACAATGTTTCAAATAATTCAAATAAAAACATTAAATATAATTTAAATATTTAATATGAAACAATGTTTCAAATAATTTAATAAAAACATTAAATATAATTTAAATATTTAATATGAAACAATGTTTCAAATAATTTAATAAAAACATTAAATATAATTTAAATATTAAATATGAAACAATGTTTCAAATAATTACAAAAACATTATATATAAATATGAATTAATACATATAATATTTAATTAATATTTAACTTTTTGAATATTTATTATTTGAGATTAAAAAAAATGTAAACATTGAATACACATATAAATTAATAACTATTAATATAAATAAAAAATCATGGTCTGGAAATATCTTCATATATTATCCTCGTTTTGATGTATGAATCTTTCACTGTTTCAGTTATGCAGAGCTCATTGCTGATTGGCCGGTGGTGGTGTTGGGGGTGTGTACTGTGCTCATCGTCATTTGTGCTCTGGTCGGTATCCTAGTGCCCGACCTGCCGGACTTCTCAAATCCTCTGCAGGTGAGCAGCAGCATTATTTCCAGTTTTCTCTTTAGAAAATAAAGAGTTGGGATTGTACCATAGTATCAGATGGTAATGCCATTGTATTGTGACATAAACTGTATATCTCTTAACTAGGGTTTTGAACCAAGAGGCACTGCGATAGGCCAACGACTTTTAACGTGGAATAACATGGTGAAAAACACAGGATACAAAGCTACACTGGCCAACTACCCCTTCAAATATGCAGATGAGCAGGCCAAAAGGTAACAGAGTCCATTTGTTATCTGATAACCATATTCTCCCATGCTTATTCATCCTGAAAAACAGCCAAACGTGGATCCTCAGTGCACCCTGAAATCTTAACTCTCCGAGGGTTGAAGCCTCTGCAATGAGAGCGGTGTTGGCTGAATCATGACTCGTCTGATCCGGGTCACTGTTAGCGTGATTACAGTTCATTACAACCTGTCTGAAGAAGAATGAGTGCGTCTGTATGACACGGCTACATCTCAGCATGTGCCCCCTGATTAAAGACTTCCTGTCTGTGGGACAGGATGTGCTGTCAGCATCATTCCTGCTCCGTCAATGAAGATGATAACGGTCATTTTAATGGCACATCACTAATAGCAACAATGTGAGGAGGGTTTGCCCTGACTGAAATTGCATGCTCTCTCTAGTAGTAATTAGGCAGGACTTTTTTGCATTAAGGCCGTCTACATCCGACAGGGATTAGAGTGAGTCGTAAACCTCAAGATTTCGGGGCTATACCCTAACTTTTCCCATTCGTTTACCATGAGAGATCCATGCATATATAGTACAGATCCCATTGAGAGTACTTGTTCAGGATTTCTTAAATTGTTTAATTTGCAAATGCTATCCTGTGTTTCAGTCACCAAGATGACAGGTGGTCAGAGGATCACTATGACCGAAAGAAAAGACAAGCCGAGTGGGATTTCAGCAAAGACAGTTTCTTCTGTGATGTACCGGGTTAGTTTCTATTTTTCATCTGTCTTTCTGTCCTAAATGCATCTTGTAGAAGTGAAACAGGGTGACGTTAGCTCAAATGTGCCATCTGGAGGACATTAAAGGAAGGTTTAGGACATCTGGTTTTAGTGTTTAACTACCAAACGTTGTCTCTCAACAGGTGACAGTTATTCCAGGATTGTATTTGCCTCTGCGGAGGGGAAGAACTTGTGGAATATACAGGCCATAAAATCCATGTGCAATTTTGACAATACACGGGTACGTACTATTGCTTTGCTAAATTAAACGATACCCATAGGTTTGAAAATGTCACATGTTTTTTGCATTTGGTATTTAATTTAATTCCAGTTTCGTTTTAGTTGTTCATATTTAGTTTTTATCTTCGGAATTGGCTCCTTTCAGTGTTGGGTTTAGTTTTACCATATAACATTGCATATTAATAGGGATGCACCGTTCGGAGACCTGGATCGGCTCCGATACTGAAGCTTTTAGACGGCTCGGGGATCGGTCAGACGAGCCCGATCCAAATCTGATACTGTGTGTTAGTCATGTTCGTTACGGTCAAGTTCCATAAATGTCATAAAATAGCCATAAAAACACCATTAAACTCGTTCATATGACTCGTTCATTTTATTCACGTGAAGACGTGCGACAGCTCTGTGAATCACAAAAGGCTGTTTAATAAGTAAATATATAGTATACGCAGCGTGTTAGTGAATGGTGCTGCTCTGTTGACGCAAACTCACGCACAGGGTGGTGATGGACTCCTATTTTTATCCTTCACGCAGTGCGCAATATTTGAGCGCTACTCAAGAACAACATCTCAGATGTAGATGCTCAATAGTTCGGTTCACTTATAATATGCATTTAGAACGGCACCGGAGGAGCATTTCACCAGAATTTGAATAAGAAGCGAATTAAACTTCTGTGAACTTGCCCACAAACAGACACATACAGGACGTCCTGGAGAGATCAGAATGTCAAAATAAAAGCGTGAGGGTTTAAAAAGTGCACATTTGAATATATTAGTGTTGTGTTTAAAATTAAAAGTCTATAATAATAATATTAATAACGGTTATAATAATAATAATAATCATTCTACTGAAGACGTATTCTGGAATTACTGTTAATTTTGCTGCAATATTATCCAGTATACTAGTTAATAATAAAGTGTTTCTTAATAAGCGATACATTTATATTGAAATAATGTGTAGTTTGAGGTTTGTTCCCAATTCATTCCACACAATAATGTAAAGATATTATAAACTGATTATGCAAAAAAACAACACTGGTATCGGCTTGGGATCAGTTTTGTCCAATACTGAGATTTCCAATGTAGGAATCGGGATCGGAAGAAAAAAAGTGGCATTGGTGCATCACAAATCGTTTCTGTTATGACGACATGCACAACACTTAATTAAAACATGCAACAAGCGAACTGTGATTTGTAAATGAAAATGTAGTCTATATTTTAGTGCACATGTAGATTTTCTTCATTTTTATTTTTATTTTAGTTAATGCTAAATGGTCTGCACTTATATAGCACCTTTTTTAACCTTAGAGGTATTTACCCATTCACATTCATACACCAATGGTGGCAGAGCTGCCATGCAAGGTGCTAGCCTGCCATTGGGAGCATCTTGGGGTTCAGTGTCTTGCCCAAGGACACTTCGGCATGTGGAGTTGTGTGGGCCGGGATTTGAACTGCCAACCCTGTGATTAGCGGCCGGCCCGCTCTACCACCTGAGCCACAGATGCCCCAATGATATAATTGTTTCACAGTTTTAGTCATAGTTAATTGTTAACTTTAATAATCCTAATTATATCGGTTGCAGATGTCATGTAGGAAATATGTGTGCTGGTGTTTCACTGTTTTTCACGTTTGGTCTTTCAGGTTCGTTCTCATCCGCAGTATCTGGATTTGTGTCAGCGCACCACTGCTGCCTCCTGCTGTCCAAGCTGGACGCTCGGGAACTACATAGCTGTCCTGACAAATAAGTCCTCCTGTCATAAGATCACAGAGCGTGATGTTTCCCATACTCTAAAGATCCTGCGCTCCTGTGCCAAGTATTACCACAACGGCACCCTTGGCCCCGAGTGCTGGGACATTAACACCCGCAAGAAGGACCTGAAGTGTGGCAGCGTGCCTCGGAAGTGTACAAAATACAACGCTGTTTATCAGATCTTTCATTTTTTGGTGGACAAAGACTTCCTGAATCCAAAGAACACGGACTACCTTCCACCGAACTTGAAATACAGCATGCTGTTCTCTCCAACCGAGAAAGGAGAAACAATGATGAACATTTACTTGGACAACTTTGAGAACTGTAACTCGTCAGATGGGATCACAACCATCACGGGAATCGAATTTGGCATCAAACACAACTTGTTTCAGGACTATCTACTAACGGATACCATGTATCCCGCAATAGCTATCGTCATCGTGTTAGTGGTCATGTGTGTCTACACCAGATCAATGTTTATAACCCTTATGACCATGTTTGCCATCATTAGTTCGCTAATAGTCTCATACTTCCTGTACCGTGTGGTTTTCAACTTTGACTTCTTCCCCTTTATGAATCTCACCGCGCTCATCATACTGGTCGGAATTGGCGCTGATGATGCGTTCGTGCTTTGCGACGTATGGAACTTCACAAAGTTTGACAAGCCCAACTCTGAGCTCTCCGAGAACGTTAGTGTCACGCTTCAGCATGCAGCACTTTCGATGTTTGTGACCAGTTTCACGACGGCTGCTGCCTTCTATGCCAACTACGTGAGCAACATCACTGCCATTCGCTGCTTTGGCGTGTACGCAGGTACTGCTATCTTGGTTAACTACATTCTGATGGTCACCTGGCTGCCAGCTGTGGTGGTCCTGCATGAGCGATACCTGGTCAACCTCTTCACCTGCTCACGGTTACAACACCAGCAGACATCTGGCAACGCAACGTTTTGGACAAACCTGTGCCAGACAGTCAACAAATGTCTTTTTGCCATTTCAGAGGCCTCTGGGATTTTCTTTGATAAAGTATTGCCTTGCATTGTGATAAAATTGCGCTACTTGTGGCTCTTGTGGTTCATGGCCATGACGGTGGGCGGTGCTTATGTTGTTTGTGTGAACCCAAAGATGAAACTTCCATCTCTTGAGCTATCCGAATTTCAAGTATTCCGCTCCTCGCATCCATTCGAACGCTATGACGCGGAGTACAAAAAACTCTTCATGTTTGAACGCGTCAACCACGGAGAAGACCTCCACATGCCAATCACCATCATTTGGGGAGTAAATCCGGTTGACAATGGAGATCCCCTGAACCCTAAAAACAAGGGTAAACTGACTCTTGACACGACCTTCAACATCGCTAATCCTGCTAGTCAGATGTGGATTCTCAATTTTTGCCAGAAGCTGAGGAACCAAAGCTTTGTTTTTCAATCCGAGGAGCAAGACTTTACCAGCTGCTTCATGGAGACATTCAAGCAGTGGATGGAGAACCAAGACTGTGATGAAGCTTCAGTCTATCCCTGTTGTAGTCAGTCTACATTCCCTTACAAACAAGACGTCTTCGAGTTGTGCATCAAACGGGCCATAATGGAGCTCGACAGAAGCACCATCTACCACCTCGACAGCAAGACACCAGGTCCAAGGTTCGACATCAACGACACAATTAGAGCAATTGTACTTGAGTTTCAAAGTACCTACCATTTCACGTTGGCGTATGAGAAGATGCATCAGTTTTACAAAGAAGTGGATGCCTGGATTGAGGAGGAACTGAAGGATGCTCCTGATGGGCTCAGCTATGGGTGGTTTGTAAGCAACCTAGATTTCTACGACCTTCAGGACAGCCTGTCGGATGGCACTCTTATTGCTATGGCGCTCTCGGTGGTGGTAGCCTTCAGTGTGATGCTCCTGACAACCTGGAACATCATCATCAGTCTCTACGCCATCATCTCCATTGCTGGAACCATATTTGTCACTGTTGGATCACTGGTGCTTCTGGGCTGGGAACTGAATGTGCTTGAGTCGGTGACCATTTCGGTTGCTGTAGGGCTATCTGTGGACTTTGCCGTCCATTACGGCATAGCGTATCGCCTAGCTCCAGAACCAGACAGAGAAGGGAAGGTGGTCTTCTCCTTGAGCAGAATGGGCTCGGCTATAGCCATGGCAGCCCTCACCACCTTTGTAGCCGGCGCAATGATGATGCCCTCCACAGTTCTGGCCTACACCCAACTCGGCACCTTCCTGATGCTGATCATGTGCATTAGTTGGGCCTTTGCAACGTTTTTCTTTCAATGCATGTGTCGTTGTCTTGGTCCTCAGGGCACGTGTGGACAGATTCCTTTGCCAAAGAAACTCCAGTGTTATGCTTTCACAGAGCACGTACCTGAAACTCAATCCAATCAGAACCAAGGCAAGCTTTGCTACACGAGCAAGTACCAGATGGATAGCTCAAGAGGAGAGGGTGGACTGGAACATTACGAACTTGAGCCATTGGCGCTGAACATCAGAAATGACAGTAAAGCCAACAACGAAGACCAGCAAGCATGTACGCAATTGCACAATGGAGTTTCGCATCACGCAACCTTATGTGCACCCAATTCTGATCCAAGAGAACCGATCCATGACCTTGATAATGGCTTACCAGGTACAGAACTTCAACATCTTCATCCGTACACGTACAGTACAAGTTGCAGCTGTAAAAACGTGATGCCTCTGTATGTAAGAGACCAACAAAGAACTCCGTACAATCACTGCAACCAATCTGAAGAAACCCAATGTAAACCGTTAGCAACCAATCACTTACATGTGAGACACAACCCTCAGTCCACACGGGACTGGGCGAACAATGACTGTTACATGAACTGTAGTCACATCCATCATTGCTCGCAAAGTCCAACATCAAGGCAGGCCAATCACAGGTGTTTTCCTGGTGGATACAACATGCATGCTGTGCAACTTTTGCGTCAGACAATGTTGTCAGATGCGTCAGTGCCAGAAGAGTCCAATATTAGAGCGTGTGGCCTGAATTCGCCTTTACCGGAAAGCTTACACTTACCAGATCACATTCAGTGTTGTGCAACAGCGGACTCTGCCACAGTTTGTACAGTTAATCATGACGCAGGGGACCAAGTGTTAAGTTCTCAGAGCCCTCAAAAACTACCCTTGAACCATGTAAAGACAAAAGTAAATGGCACTTGTGTTTTGAAACAGGACAGTCGTGAGACTCAAGAACATGTTCCAGTCGTGCCGGAAGAAAGTGCCAAATGCAATCAGAATAGCAAAGAAAACAATGAAAGGGTGGAGCCCGTCTCTCCCAAAATATTTAGTTGTTTTAAGAAGTCTGTAAAAGTGAAGTGCAATTCTGTAGAGTATCACAAGCCAAAAACCAGCGTGCCTACTATTGCCATTCATTCAAAAGCCTCATCTGAGAGTTTATGCTAATATTATAAAAGGAAAAAGTGGCATTTAATGGGATAGTCCTCTCAGTTTCATGTGTTGTTTTGTATGGCTTTCATACAGGTGTGAAACAAAATGACAGAAATTAGAAAATGGGTTATTTAGTGTCAACTCAACCAAAATGTAGTTTCTTTTTTTATTTTCTGGTGAAATGCTTGCATATATAACAATAAAAGCCAAAATATTAAAATGCCATTAATCTATATTTACTTCGTAATCCATCATTTTCCCAAATTGGGGACAAAGTGACAATTTTGGGCCTATGATTTAGTGCAAAATATAGATTAAAAAACAAAACATTAGAGACTCTCCAACTTTGGAAAAACACCACAATGTTTATATATTTCTGACACCATTGGCATATAATGCAACAAGTAGACCTACATATTTTTGGGTAAAAATGGAAAAATGATGCTGCTCCTTTCTGAGGTTATTTTGTTTTTACCTGTAGTTTTGAACCAAAATCATAGGTGAAAATTGTCATTGACACCCTTCTACAAATTAATGGATTACTCCGTAAATATTGATCCATGGCATTTAATATTTCAGCTTTGATCATCTTTCAGAAAAATGATTACAAAATCTAACATTACAGGGAAGGGGTTGGTTGATTTGACCCTGAATAACCTTTAGTGCACGATCCCTTGAATGAGATATTACCATATTGTTGAGATTTATTTCTCTGCAATCGAGTGGGAGAAAAAATAAAACTGGTGGATTCCTGACACGTATGTACATGTGAATATTAACTCGACATCAAGCCATCAAAGCATTCATGACTCGTTCACGAAGTCTGGTTAAAAGAGGCATAAATTTGCCCTACATGCGGTATTGTCATTATTTGAGTGTTGTTTTTGTTTTACATTTTTATCATGTCTAGCCACAGGCCAGCAATTTTAAATGGAAACAGAAAAACACTTTATTTTCTTGTACATTTCATATGAACGTGTGTTTGTATATATAAATATATATATTTGTGTGTGTGTGTGTCATGTATGTATTTGAGTCATGCACTTTGTTGATGCCGATTGAAACATTTCGCCTGTAAAGTTTAAATGATTTTACAAGTAAACTCCAGTAGTTTCTGTGATGTTTATATTTAAGACTGACTGACTGCATTGTTTCAAAGTCCTCAGTTCCTTCCAGTTTCTTTGGTGGTTGAAAGGCAGCCAAAATCTCCACCTTCTGCAGTGAGCAAATATTTACATTTGCCTCAGGACTTCACGGAAATTGAGTCACGACAGCAGAAAAAAACAAAAAAAACATTTTTTTTGTCGTTTACTTAGTTGAAGTCAGAAGTTTACATACACTTAGGTTGAAGTCAATAAAACAATTTTTTTAAGCACTGCACAGATTTCATATTAGCAAACTATAGTTCTGGCAAGTCGTTTAGGACATCTACTTTGTGCATGAGACGAGTCATTATTTACAGGCAGACTGTTTCACTTTTAATTGACTATCACAATTCCAGTGGATTGACGGTCTCAGACACGGAGGCAGCTGAGATTCGTCCTCCGCCACCCGGATTGAGGCGAGTCACTACGCCACCACGAGGACTTAAGGCACATTGGGAATTGGACGTTCCAAATTGGGGAGAAAGTTGGGAGCAACTTGGGGTTCAGTGTCTTGTCCAAGGACACTTCGGCATGTGGAGTCACGTGGGCCGGGAATCGAACCTCCAACCCTGCGATTGGCAGCCGATCCACTCTACCACCTGAGCCACAGCCGCCCCATAATGACCTTCAAAATGAAATAAATCCACAGTATAATTGCATTTCTGTGAGTGCTATCTATCCAGCATTACACCATAGTAATTAAGCAAAGGTTACTCCAAGGTAACTCACATTACACTAGCTCTGGGACAACCTGAGGTTTATGCCTCACTCAGTGGTGAAATCAATGATATGTCATAATTCAAACCTTCCAGCTCTGAGCTTCACTCAATTCATCCTGGAAGATAACAGGGAGAAGTGGACGCTTTCTGAAAGCTATAGACACGGATAACCTGTGTCATAATGTGGTCTCACTTATGTTTAATTATTTTTTTGGCACATTCTTTCACCACTTTTTCATACTTTTCATTGTCGGACTCCCACTTGGTTGATTACAGCAGCGGCCAACCGCGTGCTTGCCAGTTGCAGTCTTACCGAGGCAGATAACTTAACTGATACAGCTATGGCCAATCGCGTGCGTACAGCACGTGCACAATGATTCTGCATCTGACAGGAATGAAGCATGAAGCGCTCTGAAGAAGTGGCCCTCCATGAAAATTTGCATTTGTAAACAAGCTGAATGACCTGGTACATGTACCGACCGACTGAATGAGTGGTGCACGTTGTTCGTTCACTTCGTTCGTTCGGCATTGGCACGTGAGTCTACCTTATTAATTAAAGAGTGAAATGGGCATAAGAGCTATTAATGTGTGAAGTGACTGATGTTAGTACATGTTAAGCGGCTTTCACATGACTCACATCAGCGCTGCCGAATACATTTTTTTTTTTACACTCTGCAATCAAAGTAATTGCCATTTTTTGTCTCTTCCAAATACATGTTTTCAATGTTTATTGTGCACCCGTAAAATCTCCCCTATGTGACACTTTCAGCGACGCTTGTCATGTGGAGGGCAAAGCGCCGGTTGACGCTGGCGTTGAGAGAAGCGTTGACACCCTGACGCAACTCATGTGAAATGCGCTTTACAAAGACTAAATTGCATTATTGAAACTCAAAATTATTATTAGGCTATTACTGTTGTCTTTTCTGATATAAGTCATGCTCAGCAGTTTAAATACTGTAGGAAAATTATAGATCTGCTTTATTCTTATAATGCTTATAAAGTCTCTTGGTAGATTTCGGTCATGAACGACTCAAATTGAATCAATGACTCACTAATAACACATAAGATGCTCATTTGTCTCGACTAGTAGCATCTGTAGAAGTGCCCACAGAACTAATCACTTAATAAAACTAAATACATGTGTGAAACAGAAACAGGCCACACAAAAATAGCCTTTATTTTTGCTGCTAATTCGGCACAGTTGAGCAGTTAATTTGCTACTTGAATCATTAAAATGGCTGGAATTGGTGTTTTTAGCTTATTCTTTAAAACAATATCCCCAGAAAACATACTAGTGATTGTCTTTTTCGCGCCTCATGAGTTTGCAAACCTGGAAAGTAGTCTGTTTTTATTACGATACATATTGACCTTTTCGATAACACACTACAAAAGTAGCATCAAGCTTTAATTTTTTCCACACGTCAACATCAAACAAAAACGAGGTCAATCAAGAACTTGCGAGGAATGAAAACATGGCTACAGAAATTATTTTATTAAGGTATTATTTTAGAAGTTATTTCAGCATCCAGTACATAATCTTTTATAAGTATATGCAGAGTGCTGTGTATCTACATAATTGTTCAGTAAAGAAGTAGAATAGTGGTTGATGCATAGTCAAAAATGTTGCTATGTATCGCTGCATGTAAGACTTTAAAGGGACAGGAAATTAATCGTAAGGTCATTCTTTGGTCAGCTATGACTGCACAGGGTATTACTGAAAGAATGGAAGTGTAACGCGGCATGTGCAAATATTAGCTTTGCTGTGTTTACCTTCTTGTTTCAGTGTGCCTTATTAAAATGATGCGATCTCTGTACAGGAAATTAGGCCAGATGACATTGTGACATCACCCATGGATATATCATAATGAAGACATAGTAAATGACGTTTGTCAAGAATTCTCAGGATGGCCAAAGTGGTGTTGTGAACTCTTTCAAATATGGTCTTCTTAAGCAATTCTGTGGTTTATTGACATGTTATAAGCAATGTACAAATCGTTATTTCCCAAAAACACGAGACCTGAGGCCTCATTTATGTACGTACGTATGTACAATCAGATTTAATCCAACTTTAAAAAAGGAAGAAATGGGGGTTTTAAGGTAGAAACTGACGTGAAAATGTTCTTATGCGCACGTCAACTGACTGACGCATACAAACATTTTGTGTGTCAATGAATGGATTTATTATTGGTAATGAAAATGACTAACTGATGAAGAGTTGTTGAATAGGCTGCATTATATGTTAGACACCAGTAGCTGCTCTACAAATCTTTGCCAAGCCAAAAGAGTACTCCATGGCTCCATCCGAATACGTAGAGTGGTGGTGGCGTAGTGGGCTAAAGCACATAACTGTTAATCAGAAGGTTGCTGGTTTGATCCCCACAGCCACCATCATTGTGTCCTTGAGCAAGGCACTTAACTCCAGGTTGTTCTGGGGGAATTGTCCCTGTAATAAGTGCACTGTAAGTCACTTTGGATAAAAGCGTTTGCCAAATGCATAAATGTAGGCAGCTGACTTATTGCCTTATCAGTTAATGGCTTAACCAACAGCATTCTTTGGATGAATGGAACTATTAAGGAAACTGGTCTCAGAACAGTTTGAAAAGAACCTTATTTTCAAACTACCCCTGTGTACAGCCTTCAAAGGCAGCATTTATCAGATTTCGGATGCAGCCCATATGAATAAATGAATGAATGGGTTGCGCATGCGCTTTTATTGTATTCTGTCTCGCCAAATTAGGACATTTGTGGGCATTCTGTAGGTGGAGTCCATGTGTTGTTCAAATGCCCATGTTTTAAAGATGAATTGCGATTTATAAAGTGGGACGCAATTTAGGAAAATGTTTTCGTGTGTACAGATGTTTAATAAATTGTAGATAGTACATTCACATTTAAGATCATTTTACGAACGTCTTAATAAATGAGGCCTCAGATCCCACTGTGTTTTTCAAACAGGAAATATTCATCTAACAAATGGTTTCCAGGTTTTGGGCTGAATTCAGAAAATATGGAGAAGTGCTAAAATAACACAGATTCACAGCAAAATATCATGCATTATTTTACACCACATCCAGTATGCAATATTTGTATAAAATGGGAGTCATTTGTAGAATCATGTTGTTTTTATCATTACCTGAGTTAACATTGAGTTATGGGAACATACATTATAAAAAGGGTGATGAAAAGTAAACATGCATTTTATGTGCATTTTATAATAATAGACAGCAACTGTATTATAGTATCAGAAAAACACATATAAAACACAAAAATAAAATACAAACAAATGTTCTACATAAAGTCCCTTGGTGCTGCTGAATATCCTTCAATTCAAAATGTCTATGATACATAATTACACAGCAGTGATTGCATGAACATTAACAGCTTCAGGCTTTGTTTCAATCTCCTTGCCTTTTAATTCAGTATTTGTTTGCTTAATCTTGGTGTCTTTTCTGATTGTGTGTAAAAGCTGGTCATAAAACCACTCTAAGTCCTGACTGTCATCGGGCCAAAGAAGGTATCTCCTGTTCTCAATGTAAGATCTCACTTGTTTGTACTTCAGTAACCTGTACTGGGGTATGTTCCCCACAACCAACACCACCAGAATGTCTTTAAACTCATCCTCCATCCTTTTATTGGCCAGGGTGAAGGTTTCCAAGCACCAGCCGTCCTTCAGAAAATGTTCAGACACCACACAGAGCGTTTTGCGACTACTCTGGATAGCGTTTCGCATGTTGGAAAGATGGTCCTCTCCGGGTATGAAGTCTCGCTCCTCGAAGCAACAGTGGAGTACATTGTGTTTGGAAAACTGAGAGTCGAGTCTCTTCAACAGCGCTCTCTCCACCCATTTCATATCATTGGAACTGAAGCAAAGATACACATCGTACAAGAATTTGTCAGGTTCAGGATCCTTTCGCTTGCCGTCCACAAGTTTGGTAATCAGTCGTTTGTAAAGCTTGAAGACGTAGCCACGACTACAGACGTAAACGATGGCAATGGTCATGAGTAATATAATCAATGTGGTACAGCAGATGAAAAGTACAAGCCTCAGTTTTTCAGTAGTCTCATCTTCCACGTCATCCTCACATTGTATGTTTGATGTCAACACAGGAACCATGTACTGATCCTCAGGACTGGCACACGTCACATCCTCAATGGGATGTACAAGGATTACATTAGTTTGATTTAGCCATGTTTGGAAATCCCGTAGGTTGCAATCGCAGCGAAACTGGTTTTGTAGCAGGCTGAGGTAAGAGAGGGTGCTCAAGACATTTGGATCCAATGAATAAATCGAATTATATTCAAGATTTAGGATTTGTAGACTTTTAGGGAATATACCATTGGGAAGGTACTTCAAAGAGTTGAAGGACAAATCTAAAAAGTTCAGAGAGGTAAGGTCTTTGAAAATGTTTTTAGGGAGCGACTGCAGCCCGTTGGCATAAAGAGAGAGCTGTTCTAACTGGTGAAGATTGTTAAACACATCTAAACATTGTCCTTGTGACCAGATAAGCTGCATAGTTGAAAGCCCAAGATGAAGGAGCTTTAGTTTGTCTGAAAGCACCGTTTGTTTTGGAGTATAACAATTCCGAAACGTGTTCCCTTGAAGAAAGATATTTACAATTTGTGGAAATTCCCGTAGAATTGTGTACAGATCTGACAAGGCTTTTAAGTTGTTCATTTCCAAATCAAGGGTTGTGAGATTTTTAGCCATGTTGGGTAAGTTGGACAAAGACGTAATTCTGTTGTTACCCAAGTAGAGCTTCTCCAGGTTTGGAAGGGTTGCGAATTCATGTACAGATTCGAGATGATTTCCTGTTAAATTCAGGTTGAGCAAATTTTGGAGCCCTTGAAATGACTTCTCTCCAAGCACCTTTATATTGTTGTAAGACAAATCAAGCAGCTCAAGTTTCTGTAGATTCTGAAATGTTTCCGAATCAATATCACCAAGGTGGTTATGAGACAGGTTTAGCTTTAGTAAATTTGTCAACCCCACAAATGCATTGTTTTCAACCTCCGTGATCAGATTATTGGCTAAAGTAAGCTCTTCTAGATCTGACATGTTAAATAATGAATTGGACAGAGCAATGATATTTGATTGAGACAGATCGAAAATCTTAATGGCACTCTCCTCGAGACCCTTGAATGTGAATTTGTCTGGATTTTTCAAGTTGTTATGGCCAAAAGAACTGCCCATGCTGTAGCTGTTACTGAGAATAAGACTTTGTATTTTGGTACCCCTGATGTTATCAAAAAACCGCTGCGCCATGTTAACAGCGAAGCCATTACTAGACAGATCCAATATAGTTATAGACATGTTCTTAAATGGGTTTCCGCACTTGTCCCATCCTGACCAGTACTCATTCATCTCTTGCAGTCTCACTGAAGACAGTTTTAGAAGAGTGAAGTGTTTACCCTGAAAGCTGAGGAGGTCCTCCTCACAGATACTCTTGATGATTGTGCGAGAGAGATCCAGTATGTGGAAACTTCTCATGTTTAAAAAGAACGGGGCCGGCTGGATTCTCTCCATTTTATTACCACGCAAGACAAGCACCTCAAGAGACACCAGAGGTTTGAGGAAGTCACCAGACAGGATGGAGTCATCTAAACTGCACTGTGTGAGAGAGAGAATTTGAAGGTTGGATAATCCATTAAAAGCTCCTTTCTCCAATTGAAGCATGTGGTTGTAGCCCAGCTGAAGATATATTAGATTGTAGAGTCTTCTGAATGTATTGTTTCTGATCACAAGTCCTGGTGTTTGTTGCTCCATCCTGAGGACTTGTAGACCTTCGAGACGAGAAAAGGATGTTTCGTCGAGTTCAGCAATGTTGTTTAAACTCAAATCCACAGTATGTATATATATCGGCAGCTCAGGCACATGATGAAGACCTCTATCTATGCAGTTAGCACTATAGCCGTTAATTGAACACACAGAGTTGCATTTCACCACCTGAGTAATGATGCATAATCCAAGGATGGTCGGTAATAATGTATATTCCATTGTGAGAGCACTGTGGGGGGACAAAACACACCAGCAGGTTTGTTTAACTGTTTAATCCAGTCAAAAATGGTATCTAACAGCAACTTCAAATTAGTAAAGCTATAGAACTGGAAACTGAACGTAAAAGATCAGTTGCATTTTATGAATTGTGCTCACGTAAATCAGTGTCATACCTGTCAACACTCCCAGAGTCTCCGGTATTTCACATCCATCTCCCGCCCCCCTGCCGTTTTGTTAATTCTCCCATAAGTTGTGTGGCCCAAACCTCGTTATATGAATAATCATGTCAATATATTATTCCAAGGTTGTCCAGTTGCCAGATCTTGTATAAAACGCATCCTACTCACACAATCGACACATCATACACATTTCAACCCATTTGTGAACTCAACCTACAACCCAGTTGCGCCGTTGATATCTGCGCAGGTCGGAGACGCGGGAAGTTGAATCAAGCCTCTCTGGTAGGCTAGATGGGAAAAGACTCCGGTGAAAAAATAATTAAATGTATTTTTATACACATGTAAATTTAACAACAGCTGGAATGAAGAATTTAATTTCATATCTCGAAGCCCTATCGACAATCTCCACACCGTTTGAAAAGTGTGTCGCACTGATTTTAATATCGGACACGGCCGGAAAAATAACGTTACCCAGCACATTAAATCACAACCGCACAATTTGTATATATTTAGCCTGCCCCTGTCATCCAGCACCCCCAAACGCCCCGTACCCATTTGGTACCCAAATGTTGACAGGTATGGTCAGTGTTGCGAATGTTTATGTTGATAAACATTTAAAAAGGCGCGTTCGGTGTGACCCGATCCATTCTATTACACCACAACGCAAAAGTTACAGATAATACATTTACTATAGGGCTAATGTGAGATAATAACAGAACAATAGTTTAGTGTCTTACCGATTAGGTCACGAATCCATACAGTGCTTAATATCTGTACATGCAATAGTTTAAAGCCTCAGAACTGCATGAATAATAGCCGAACAGCGCCATACGAACTCCTCGTCCTCATGCTTCTGAATGGCGATCCTCCACTGTTTTCTCTAACCTGATTTCATGTGGGTGCCCCAATGTTGGAAATAACTTCATGACGCAACGGTTCACTGTCTTGTGCAACAACTGAACGCAAGCCAACAATCAATACTTATTTTGAATTGGATTAATTGTCAATATACTTTTGGATCCATTGTGTGGATGTGCTTGACTTTAATAAACCTCTGAAGCAAGTGAAAAAGAGAAAGAAAACAAAGAGCCGTTCAGGCTTTCAGCAGCTGGACTTCCTCCTTGACTAGTTGTTTTCTTAATTGGCCACAAGAGGACGTTATTTACCAACTTCAGTGCAATTACCTATAAGACGAGCAGCACCATCAGGGACAGTTCACACAAAAATAGAAAATGAAAAATCTCATCATTTATTCACCCTCTTGCCATCCCAGATGAGTGTTAATTTCTTTCTTCTGATGAACACAAATTAAGATCTTTAGGAGAATATCTCAGCTCTGTTGGTCCATTCAATGCAAGTAAATGGTGACCAGAACTTTAACCCTCAGAGACACAAATATAGAAAAATGGTTAAACAAATAAAATAAAAAAATGCATTTACTTTTATGCATTTGGCAGGCTTACAGTGCACTTATTACAGGGACAATCCCCCCGGAGCAACCTGGAGTTAAGTGCTTTGCTCAAGGACACAATGGTGGTGGCTGTGGGGATCGAACCAGCAACCTTCTGATTACAAGTATGTGCTTTAGACCACTACGCCACCACCACTCCTAATGCACCTTTTATATGTGGTTGTAGGAGGACTCTAATGCAGAAATAAATGGGTTTTTACATTTTAGCAAGTTTTTAGGGGAAAGTTGTAATATTGCAATGTTGGGTAACGTCTAATGGTTAATTTGCAGCCCCATAACAGTAGCCTATATATCTATATACTAATAATTACACAATAATGATAATCAGATAAGTCATATTTTTATGAAAAATTGTTTATTATAAAAATATCTTCAGATTGTATTTATAAAACCTGATGAACTGAATGAAAACTTTGGCATTTACTATGTTTAGCTCTGTTCATAGCCATGTCAATTATGATTGTCTCAAAGGCAGTTCTGGTCTTCCGAGAAGCAGAGCACTTCTCATCATGTCATGCCAGTAACAGCCAGTAGATGACAGTAGACACACACTGTGTAGTCTGATGACTTGATGTAACCTAATTTTATATTTTATCACAAGATGTGCATTTGGATATATATTTAGACATTATCAAACTATGATTTGTCAAAGTTTAGCAGTTTTTGCAGTTAATGTCATTATGCTGCAATCAAACCTGACCATGGTATTACTTTTGGCACTTTTCCACGGCACGTTACGGTTCGACTTGCCTCGACTCTACTCACTTTACTTTTCTGAGCTTGCATTTCCACTGCAGTTTAGTGCCGCCTCAACGCGGGTGGGATTATAGGCTTATCATCATAGTTGCGCCGCCTCTACTGCCGTGACATCATCTTAAACATGTCATTAAACACAAAATGACCAAAAACAATAACATGACCGCTAGCGGTTAGCTGCTAGCTCATTGTGCTGCATACAGCAGTTGTTGCATGGTGATTTTACACAAGTGTAACAGTTAAATTGGTCTGGTTGTTTTAGAAGCTTCCAATAGCTGGTCAACTAAATAAAGTGGCGCTTTCAAGCAGAGAATCGAGTTAAAGTAACAAAACGTACCATCCTCCCATGGGGATCCCATGCTCTCCCTCCCATTGCTCGCCGGTTTAGCTAGCGTCCATTTGGTCGAACCCCTTTTCCTTGATGCTTCTGTAATCACTTGTTTTTTTAACTTTTCTCTACTCTGTTGGTAGGTCCGGTGGTAGCCGTGTGCGGCCAACAGCTGAGACACTTCCTGAAAGACTTTTTCGTTTTGCTCATCGCTAACGAGAGGAACGTCTGCACCTCGTTTATTGACCACGCCGTGGTTTTGCACACAGCCATTTCTTTTTACAATTCGAAAGTCGCGTGAACAAATGATACTGTTATCGCTGTTGCTAACTTTCAAACTAGCGGGTTGATGTCGCGTGTCGGAAATCCAGTGCCGCTGGAAGTGACGATTCTCTCCGACCAATCAGTGATCTGCAGGAGGTGGTACTAAAAAAATGTATCACATACCAGGTCCTATCCACAGTGGAACACCCCCAAAAAAGCGAGTTGAGTCGAGTTGACCCATGCAGTGGAAAAGCCCTAAAAGTCACTGTTCCCATATTGGACTGCATCGATGACATCATACACATTGTAGATAAGACGGTCTTTCCAGGCTGGTGGCATTCTGAAATGGAAAAATAAAACCACTGATTATTTTCCAGGCTAAATAATCTCAATGCAAATGAATCCCAATCATACTGACGCAGTTTAAAGAATTGACCCCTTCCACTGAATTCACACAATACTCTCTGGCTAGCTTATTATCATGCTAATAGCACTTATACAGCCCACATTCCAGAACATTATCACCTGTCCCTCATGAAGCAAGCAGATATTGTATATTGTATATATTGTTTTGTATATATGTAAAATCAAAGCATTCAAGAGAACTTTCATTTCTGCATGATCTACACATATGTCTACTCACAGAAAAAAACATTTTAGGCAGTTTACTTACTTTAATGTTGATTTATCCAGTCCAGTAAAACAAGATGATGTGCTTCAAGGCAAGTTTGCAGGTTGTGTGAGTTCATGGCCAGGGGCCTATTTACAAAATCTACCATCCAATAGCATTGCGAGGCTGAACAGACCCATTAATGATGTAATTGTGGTCTTCGAGAGAAAAAAACATGTGCAGGTTTATTTTAGTAGAGCTAAAATTTATGTTGTAATATTACAACAGTTTGACTCCAAAAAGCACATAAAGGCAGCATAAAAGTAATCTATATGACTCTGGTGGTTAAATCCATGTCTTCAGTAGCGATATGATATTTGTAGTGAGAACCAGATCAGTATTTAAGTTTTTATGATAAATGTCCACATTCAATTGCACTTTCTTCTCCTTTTGTTTTTGGCTATTCACATTCTTCATGCATATCGCCACCTACTGGGCAGGGAGTCAAATTTAAAGTAAAACAAAGGACTGGAACATTGATCTGTTTCTCACTTACACACACACACACACACACACCACACACACACCTATAATATCACTTGTGATGACATTGATTAAACCACTGGAGTCATATAGATTGCTTTTATGCTGCATTTATGTGCTTTTTGAAGCTTCAAAGTTCTGGCAACCATTCACTTGCATTGTATGGACCAACAGAACTGAAATATTCTTCTAAAAATCTTAATTTGTGGTCTGCAGAAGACAGAAAGTCACACACATATATCTATATATAGCACTATATATAAGTAGTGCTTTTATAAAATGATGAGGGTCAAATGTCTGCCCTTAAACATTCAAAAAAATGCCCCATTCACTTCCATTGTAAATGTCTCTCTGTAACCTTGAAAAAGGAGGGAGGAGTTGGAATAACTTTTGTGGTAGTCGGCATTATGCCAGAAGTGCTGTCGATTCATGTACTGAACCCGGAATATTTGGAGACAAACAATAGGCTACAGGCAGGGCTGTAGTCGGGTAATCTGGACCCCCTGGCTGTATCATGCTCTGGGTCCCTTTCCTAATACAAAATACAGTTTAGCATTTGTTGTGGGGCCCCCTGGACCTTTGGGCCCCTAGAATTGTCACCTAGCTACGGCCCTGGCTACAGGGAAAGAATGACCGAAACAATATGGCATAAAAAATAATTAAAATAATACTTTTATTCTCTTCACCATTCAGGAACACTGACATTGAAAGCTTCTTCAAAAGTGTGCAATGTATGCTTCAGTTTTTTTCTGGTTGTCATTAAATAAAGTTTACATCCAAAATAGGATACGTTCAAAAATAAAACATAATACATATTTCTACAAATCTAAAATTTGCTATCACATGGTACAGTGTGAGTCAAGTCCGGTGTGAAATATCTGAGCTTTTTTCAATGATCACCTGTTGAAAGTCTCTCTTGTCATATTGGCTCTTGTATACATAATGATGCAGTTTATTTCGACGTCTCATGATGTAGTGAGTGAGACACACCAGTACGAGAACAGACACGACAGTGCATATCATTATTGCCAACAGGTTGCCAGCTGACATTGGCACTGGCTGGTCGGTTGGGGATCTGCTGGTAGGTGTAAAAATATCAGAAGTCGTAGAAGTGCTTAAGTCTTTCCTCTCACAGTGCACTTTTTCAACAAGCTCGTACCCTTCATTGCAAAAACATTCAAATCCACCATGTGTATTGATGCATCTTTGGTCACAGTCGCCATTGACGCATTCATCTATATCAACGCAAACCTTTTCATCTTCAAGGACGTAACCATCCGGACAGTCGCACTGGGCGCTGTTGTTGGGGTCACAAATGGGAGGGCATTTCTCCGAACAGTTCATAATGCACTTCTGCATGTCTTCTTTTGATTGTATGAATTCTTCGTAGCATTCACAGTGATAGCCCCCTTCATCGTTGACGCACTCGTGATCACATTTCACAGATCCAGACATGCTACATTCGTCAATATCAGAGCAAAGGTCACCCACTCTCTCAAACCCGAGCTTGCATCGACACTCAAAGCTACCTATTGTGTTGACACACTCCTCGTTCTGACCTTGACACACATTTCCATCAATGCAATCGTTAATGTCTTTGCACGACTTCATATCTGCATCCAGCTCAAAGCCATGGCGACAGGTGCACACAGATGTGTCGCCGACTCTTGCGCACTTGTGCTCGCATGCAAACAAACACGACTCAAACTGTTTGGTGCACGTGACATTGTTGTCATAGAGTTTATATCCATCTGGGCATGTGCACGTGTAGCTTTGTTCGTTCTGAACGCACTTATAATCACAACCACCACCAAACACCTCACAATTCCACGGTGCGGCGATCCATGTTCTGGATAAACAGATAAACCGCGTTCTGGACGGCAGAACGGTTCCATTGGTTCCATCAGGAATCTCCTTGAGTTTCCCATCTGCCTTAAAGCCGAGAAGCGTTTCGTACAAGACCGGTTGGCTCGAACTCAACGGATCACAGTGGTCGGCATTCTTGTACTCGCACAGATATCCGTCGATCTCCTCGCGACAATGTCTTTCGTTCCATTTTAGAACGTTCCTTGACACGGTGACACATTGTGGCGAACAGGCCATCTGGTTGCTGTTCCAGTTGATGTATTGAGTTGTGTTGTCTCCGGTAATCCACCTGTATCCCTTCAACCCAAGAGTTGAGTTGGAACACCGATCACCGGCGTATCTCAGTCCGAGCCAGAAGTCTCCGGGAACGGCGTCCAGTAAATCCGCCAGTATATCGCTCGTCGTGTCCTTGCGAACGGTCATCAAATGTCCGCCTTTCTTTTCACAAGCTTGTCGCGCTGTGCTGAAACTCGCCTTGACCGTGTGGACAGTGAAGCATTTGTCATCCGCACAATGTCCTTTGTTTGTGGTCTCCCCGTGAACTGTCAGGATAATGAGAACCATCGCTATTCCGATCACCTCTTTCATCTCTGCTGACGCGTTTCGCAACGATGCTCGCGAAGTTATGAGGGTTTTAAGAAGTGCCCAGTGCCTCGTCCACGTATTGACAGGACAGCGGTGGGTTCGGAGTGTGCCGTGCCTCATTTATATCGGCATCCATGTCTCAGAAAATGAAAGGAAGTTCGTGTTATCTGGCTGAGTTCCCGGAGCGCCACTACTCACTCCCCATCCCAACTGGCGAAATGCATGATATTCTTCCTGAGGATTTAATTTTCAAGTTTGGGTAAGGGCTTGATGTTCCATTTCCGCTTCACTGCATTTATTTGTGTTTTTTTCTATAAAGATTTAAACTTAAAATAAATGAAAACAGAAAACAATTGCACAGTCTCGTCAGATTAATGGGATTAACGTGGATCATCTTCAGGTTTTTCACAGATTTGTGGAGTCAATGCCAGTTTATGTGGAGTTATGTGGCACAATTCTGCACGCGCAAAATTATACTTTGAGCGCATAAACATATTCTGCACGCGCAAGATTATATTTTGAGTGCACAAAAAGTTGTTTTGCACGCGCAAGATTATATTTTGAGTGCACAAAAAGTTGTTTTGCACGCGCAAGATTATGTTTTGAGTGAACAAAAAGTTGTTTTGCACGCGCAAGATTATATTTTGAGTGCACAAAAAGTTATTTTGCACGCGCAAGATTATATTTTGAGTGCACAAAAAGTTATTTTGCACGCGCAAGATTATATTTTGAGTGCACAAAAAGTTGTTTTGCACGCGCAATATTATGTTTTGAGTGAACAAAAAGTTGTTTTGCACGCGCAAGATTATATTTTGAGTGCACAAAAAGTTATTTTGCACGCGCAAGATTATATTTTGAGTGCACAAAAAGTTATTTTGCACGCGCAAGATTATATTTTGAGTGCACAAAAAGTTATTTTGCACGCGCAAGATTATATTTTGAGTGCACAAAAAGTTATTTTGCACGCACAAGATTATATTTTGAGTGCACAAAAGTTATTTTGCACGCGCAAGATTATATTTTGAGTGCACAAAAAGTTATTTTGCACGCAAGCAAGATTATATTTTGTGTGCACAAAAAGTTATTTTGCACGCGCAAGATTATATTTTGAGTGCACAAAAAGTTATTTTGCACGCGCAAGATTATATTTTGAGTGCACAAAAAGTTGTTTTGCACGCGCAATATTATGTTTTGAGTGAACAAAAAGTTGTTTTGCACGCGCAAGATTATATTTTGAGTGCACAAAAAGTTATTTTGCACGCGCAAGATTATATTTTGAGTGCACAAAAAGTTATTTTGCACGCGCAAGATTATGTTTTGAGTGAACAAAAAGTTATTTTGCACGCGCAAGATTATGTTTTGAGTGCACAAAAAGTTATTTTGCACGTGCAAGATTATGTTTTGAGTGCACAAAAAGTTGTTTTGCACGCGCAAGATTATGTTTTGAGTGCACAAAAAGTTGTTTTGCACGCGCAATATTATGTTTTGAGTGAACAAAAAGTTGTTTTGCACGCGCAAGATTATATTTTGAGTGCACAAAAAGTTATATTGCACGCGCAAGATTATGTTTTGAGTGAACAAAAAGTTATTTTGCACGCGCAAGATACTTTGAGAGCAAAAAATAAATCAAATGTATGCACCCCATATGATATTTTGAGCGCACAAAACAATTTTCTGCACGTGCAAGAGGATATTTTTTTAGCGCGCACAAAGTTTTTTGCACGCGCTTGAACTCGGTTTTGTAAGGCTATATGTATCTTCTTGCAAAGATAAATTCATTTTGAGCAACCGCAAATCAAGTTTGATGGTTTGAAACTTTAATGGTTAAATCAAATGTGAATTTGCTCAGAATTCTTACATTTGCTTTCTCCTTCTATCCACTCTGCATGCAAACATTTTTCTGCATGCTCAAAATATAATTTTGTGCGCGCAGAATTGTGGCACAAATATAAATCCATTGTGTTTTGTGTGCATGTCAAAAAGCAAGACAAAATTCCAAGAAGTCTGAAATTCATGTAATATTTTCCAGTTCACATTTCACTCTGATAATATGATTTGTAATGAGAAATGTGTATTCAATTAGAAAAGAATGCACCATTTTCACCATTGGCTTCAGACCTTTCCACTCTTTTATGTAAAGGCCCAAAACAATAACACTAAGTCAAACTTAAAATGTCTTTATGTCTTCCTATTGAACAATATTTAGTTTGATCATTTAAAATCTGACAAACTAGTGTTTTGCTATAAAAACTGTTCTTGGGCTATCAGTGTGTCCTGAGTGACTCCAGTCAGGTCTCCTAGGCAACCAACTTGCCCGGTTGCTAGGTAGGGTAGAGTCACATGGGGTAACCTACTCGTGGTCTCTATAATGTGGTTCTCGCTCTCGGTGGGACGCGTCGTGAGTTGTGCGTGGATGCCGCGGAGAATAGGGTGAAGCCTCCACACAGGCTAGGTCTCCAAGGTTACGCGCTCAGCAAGTCACATGATAAGATGCGCAGATTATTTATTTACTTTATTTAGCCAGGAAATAAAAAAAAATCCCAATTATTTGTATTCAGAAACTATTTCGATCACCAAACCTTGAAGAGTAAGTAGTTGAGCGCAAATTTGAGAGAATAGACTTTGTATTTGAAAGCATCATAAGTTTAGATTTATCTGCATTCATAACAAGTTTTAAATCCCTCAATGTATGCTGAACTATATTACAATCAAACTGAAGGTGACTCGGAGCCTGATCCAGTGTTGTAGTGTAACGGGAGCCAGCTGATAGATAGCTGTGCAGTGTGTAAAACCTCACTCTCCTGACCTCAAGAGGTCAGGAGGTCAACTAGCGAATGACGCTAGAGGTTGTAGCCTTTAGCCTCCTTGTTAGCGCACCCGCATCCCATGCTGGTGACGCCGGTTCGAGTTCCGTTCGTGGGGGCGATCAGGACCGGTTACAGTAGCAGAGGAGTAAATAATCATGTCGTCAGCATATAGATGAAAATAAGAATGTGTGATATTTATCCCAATATTATTAATTTATAAAAGAAATAATAATGGCCCAAGGACTGTTCCCTGTGGTACGCCTTTAATTACATTCAAAGTACTAGAAGTGATACCACCAATATTTATACATTGTGTTCTTCCCGATAGATAACTAACAAACCATCCAACAGTGGTCACTGATAAACCTACACATTTCAAGATCTACACTGTATAAAAATCATGTTGTTTTTACAAAAATACAGTTAAAATGTAAACCACTGTACAGAACAACCTGTACATTTTACAGTGTAAAATGGTTGTAATTTACACGCTGGTACTGTAAAAAAAACAAAACAATAATAATTCTGTTAAATTTACAGTAACAAAAATTCATAAACATGCCTTCTGAAACTGTTCAAATCTGTTGTTTACTTTAGAATGTATTTGTTAATCACCGTAGTAACAACAGAAGGTCACATGATGACATGATGTTCATCAATAGTGTCTCTTCCAGGAGTAATGACCAATAAACATATAGAGACACACAAACACTGAACAGCATCAGGGGAACATGTGAGATTTAAATAATGCATTAAACATGAACTAAACTACAAATATAACACAGAACACCCCAGTGTAAATAACTGATCTTAAAAATATGATGAAACATAACTATTCCCAGAAATTATAATGAAATGTAATGGGTCACGCAGGGAATTGTGGGAACACCCGATTACTGTTTTTTTACTGTAATTTTAACAAGAATTTACTGTAAAAAGTACATGTGCTCTCTTGTTCTTTTTACCATTAATTATACAGGAAAATCTTTAATTTAAATTTAATTTTTACATCATTTTATTGTTAAAACTACTGTATTGTCTTTTAAAATATATTAAAACATTTTACTGTATATTTTACAGTTAAAAATGTTGTTAATCAATTAACATTTTATTTCTGTAGCATTTTTACAGTATTTTACTGTTGAAATTACTGACATTTTTTACAGTGTATATTATCAAAAGCTTTGGATCGATAAAAAGAGCAATGCAATGTTTCTTATTATAATCTAACGAAACCATTAAATCATTTAATACTTTTAAAATCACTGTGGTTGTACTTTATTTTTTCCTAAAACTAGATTAAAAAAAATGTGAGGATAGAAACTCTTTAAATTGATCATTCACGGGCGATTCCAAGACCTTGGCTAAAATGGACAATTTCGAGATGGGTCCGTAGATTACATTTAAAAAAAATGGCAGAAAATATGCAGTTTTCCAGATAGTCGGGATTTAATTTGTAGATAAAGAAAGACTGAAATGACAAGTTAGTGGTGGCGCAATAATATCAGTTGCCAACTTTAAAAAATATGAATCTAACTTTTCCAGACCAGCCAATTTTTTACCATCTAAAGATTTAAGTGCCTTATTAACCTCTAGATCTGTTACAGGACTACAATAAATAATCTATTATGATTGACGGTCTCAGACGCGGAGGCATCTGAGATTCGTCCTCCACCATCGGATTGAGTCACTACGCCACCACGAGCACTTGGAGCGCATTGGGAATTGGGCGTTCCAAATTGGGAAGTGACTTAACTGTCTGAATATTATTTGGGGCCACTATATACACCGATCAGCCACAACATTATAACCACCTGCCTAATATTGTGTATGTCCCCTCTGGAGACTTCTGTCCATCTATGGATCGATTTACATTGAATCTTTTCCAAGTGGGAATAGTAAGGACTGGCACGCACTGGTGGATGGGTATGGACAATAAATGTATCAGTATCCCTCATCTTATTTAAACATCCACTTATATCAATGTCTCCATGACGTCAGTGAGAGTGGGTGGATGGAAATGCCCTCATCACAAGCAGGTTATTTACTTTTTGATAATACAGGAGGTTTGTAGGTGTGTGGATGATGACTGATACAGCCTCTTTGTGAAAAGTCTAGACCAGCGTTGATAAAAGAAAAGAAATGCAGAGATGGTCCACCCTAAACTATGGTTTCTCCTCCTCTAAGGTCAGCGTCAGAACTCAGAAAAATGGTACTTTCGGCATGTGGCAAGGTTTCATCCGTCTGCGTTTCCTGGGGCAGTCTAGCCAAGATTGAAAGATCTATACGAGAAATAAAATCATACAAACAAGAGTGGAATTGTTTAATAAGCAACACAATAATATTGAGTCAGAGACAGTATGGGTGTTGTGGTTATGGCAAACTAAAGTTAACTCTGGCAGCTCCATTTATTAGCATCTGTGACGTAAGGCTGACTTGATGTCCTTGCCTGGTTTGGGGAGTTTTCTTTGCAGTTCATTTAATAGCATGAAAATACATTTAATCACCAAGTTTTTGGTATAAAAGGAATGTACTGTATATGTGAAGTAACCCTATTAAGCCTGTGCCCCTTATACGCCCACTTACCGTTTTATTTTGAAACATAAAACAGACAGAAAGCAAGAGGAAAAAATGATTGTTGCAGATTTGGACCCAATCAAATGTTTTGTTCTTGAGTTATTTGGGAACAGGCGCTATGACTGTTCAGAGGCCATGTTGGAAGTTGCTCCAAAACCTAAAAAACAAAATAAACAAGCAATTTGTCTGGAGTCGAGAGGAACAAACAGGGTAAATAATTATTAATAAATCAAATGCAACTACATTTATTTGTTTGTATTTAACAGCACTGTATTTGAATAGATGGATTTCATAAATATTTGGAGCAACACTGTAAAAAAAATCTGTCGTTTTTACCAAATAAATAAATAAATAAAATCTGGCAGCTGGGGTTGCCAGAATAATGAAGTAACAAATACAGTAAAAATGTAAACAACAACTGTTATTTTTATGGTATATTTTATGGTGCAGTAACATCATTTATATTATTAAATGATAAACTTTTAAGTTCTGAAACTGTTCAAATCTGTTGTTTACTTTAGAATGTATTTGTTAATCACCGTAGTAACAACAGAAGGTCACATGATGACATGATGTTCATCAATAGTGTCTCTTCTAGGAGTAATGACCAATAAACATATAGAGACACACAAACACTGAACAGCATCAGGGGAACATGTGAGATTTAAATAATGCAGTAAACATGAACTAAACTACATCAAATACTAAACAAAGCACCTCAATGTACATAAGTGATATGAAAAATAAGAACAAGCATAACTATTCCCATAAAATATAATGAAATATGATGGGTCATGCAGGGAATTCTGGGAACAGCAGATTATTGATTACAGTAATTTTAACGATAATTTACTGTAAATAGTGCATGTACTCTCTCGCTAAACATAATACAAATTTTAACTGTTAATTATACAGGAAAATCAGACTTTTTACATCTAAAAAAATGTATTGTCTTTATATATATATATATAAACATTTTAAGTATATTTTACAGTAACGTTTTTTTTTTACCGTAGCATTTTACAGTCTTTTATCGTTAAAATTACAGAAAGCTTTTACGGTGTAGTGCAGGACACTGCCTGAGTGATGATGACAAAAATAGATGCTGTAAAAGAAAATAAATGAATAAAAACAGCTGAAAACCACATTAAATGAAAATATTAACGATGTAGTGCCCCGTCTGTAATTATCATCCAGAAACAGGACTGGACTGGTAATCTGGCATACCGGACATTTTCCCGGTGGGCCGATGCACTTTAGGGCCGATCAGTGGTGAAATGGCCATCGGGAGAACCGAGCGTGCCGGTGGTTATCCTGAACGGACCACAAAACGGCGCAGCGATTTGCAGAATAGAACAGCGAACACCCCTCCCCTATTTTCATTGCAGGGAGAAATTGTATTTCGATCAGGAAGACTCGCAGACTGAGTGAAATAAGATGACGTTTATATGATGAATTTATTTTGTCTCTCTTTGGCGTAAGCCCCTTCTGGCGGTCCGAAGTTGTAGTACTCGGAACCGTCATATCCTGCCGGAGATAGGAGGCAGGGGCGAGGAGCCTACCCCCGTACAGGATGGGACTCAACAGGTGGTGGTGGGGTGGTGGAGGTTGCCGTGTTAGCACACTGAAACAGCAATGTGATCGATTGTGAGCAGACTTATAAAGCAACGGCTTACATGTGATCGGCTAGGGAGATACCCAGCTAATGGTGTGATGATGCACAGCTGCTAGTCTTCCCGCTAGAACTGCGCTGCGCTTACAAGGCCCACTCCAGACCTTTCACATATGCAGTTAAATAAAATAACTTAATTTTGTCCGTTTATGACCAAACATACCATGAGTGTTTATATGAGAGATCCATCTTTGATTCAATACTCGCTTTATTGCAGGACTGTTTACATTTATATAAGAAAACATGTCAAACTAAGATTTGGGTGGGCTTAATTGGGTCACATGCCCTATTATCATTTCTCATACTTGTAATAACCATCCTTAAACAAATTGTCCATTTGGTCACTTGGGTCTGATTGTGATTCGAACTCTTTCTTTGTAAAATGGCCGAATACCACAGTCTTACACTGAAGGAAAGACCTCAGCCATATCTGAAGACCAGAATAGACCAGACATAAACACGGGGGTGGGCCCTTTTGACCCGGACAGTAAGCAAACACCCAGCAACCAAGCAATGCACCCAGAATGCACTCATTCGAAGCTCATGTTTTCATGTTTTTTCCACCTTCGTAACATCTCCCGTATTCGCTCGTCTCTCAGCCTCCAGGATGCTGAAACCCTTCTACATGAAAACTGTCAAACGACTACAATATGTGCAAAACTCTGCAGCTCGTCTTATCACACTTACAAAACAAACAACTTGGGACTCTGGACCTCCACAGGCTCCCTCTCTCCTTTCACATAGAGTTCGACATCCTCATCCTCACATACAAAGCTCTTCATAAGCTTGCTACTCATTACGTATCCGAGTTACTGCAACCCTACTCCCCTGGCTGCTTTCCATTGTTTCTGGCTTACTTGCAGTTCCTACATTTAGATTAGTCTCTATGGGGACCTGGTACTTTTGGGATTGCTGCACAGGGGGTGATTCTTACTAATCCTGTCAAGAAGCTGTGCTGGTCATGCTTAAACCCATATCAACACAAAAATAATACAATAATTATATTTAGATGTTTTGCATGACTCCACATGCTGAAGTGTCCTTGGGCAAGACACTGAACCCCAAGTTGCTCCCAATGGCAGGCTAGCACCTTACATAGCAGCTCTGCCGCCATTGGTGTGTTAATGTGTGTGTGAATGGGTGAATGAGTCACAGTGTAAAGCGCTTTGAATACCGTTAAAATGGTGCTATATAAGTGCGCACCATTTACCATTAACGAAACACAGCTGTCTTGGCTGTATAACAGTAAAAATGGTGGTGTTATACAATGATTTTTAAAATTAAAATCAGCCAAAATGAAAGCTTGCACTAAGGGAGTATTACAATGGCGTATAGATGCTTTACAAGTTAAACAATAAATAATTTGTTCATCTTTTTTTGCATTGCGGTAAAAAGCATGGGGGGGTATAATGTGCATAACTGTTCTGAAAATAATGGCCCTAAAAAAAATTGCATTTTGGAGTAAAGGGGACCAAGACATTTTCTTGCCGGGTTTCATAAGAATCTCTCCAGTTATGTGCTAACAACCACTTGGAACATCTTAGCAACTGCATAGCAATGCCCTGGCAACCACTCAAAACACCCTAGCATCACTCATATTTTCTTTACAAATCCAGTATTGGATTAGATCTATATTTTTGGTGTTCCCAGACAGGTATTAGTAATAGTCAGTAATGTTCATTCTCGATCAGGGTGCAGTCAAATCCTTCCTGCTCAGGTAATCTTCCAGAGCATATTGTTTTCCAGTCATACCCTCAGGAAGAAAAGAAGGATGTTGTTCAGACTTCACTCTGGGGTTGCATACTGGAGTCACAAGATAGACCCAGCCATGGAATAAAACCACCAAAATGCTCATAAAATTTAATACGCTTGTTTGCTTGAGATGCACACGTTTTTTTATTGGATTAAAAGACATGCGCATAAACAACAATAGAAACACATTTACCAAATACACTTCAATAGGAATTTAGATGCACGCTTTAAACCGCAAGTAATTCATTACATTTAAAGGGCTGGAATACCCAAAAATGAAAACTTTCTCATCATTTACTCATCATTACTCTCATGCCATCCTAGGTGTGTATGACTTTCTTTCTACAGCAGAACACATTTGAAGGAAAATAGGAAAATGCGAAAAATGCTGCATCTTAGCTCAGTAGTTCCTTAAAATACAAGTCAATGGTGATTAGACATTTGACGCTCCTAATATCACATCAAGGCAGCATGAACGTCATCCATACGACTCCAAAGGTTAAGATAATGTCTTCTAAAGTGAAATGTTCACTTTTGGTGTGAAAAAGATAAATATTTCAGTACTTTTTAACTATAAATAATCTCTCAGGTCAGTAATCGCACTGGCATGTTCACACAACATCAGACGCATGTGCGAAACACCCGGAAGAGCAGTGCTGTTTACAACTGAGTAGGAGGAACACTGTACAGAAGTGTAGAAAGGAGGAGGGCGAGGATGACCAGCCGGCAGATGGGCGCAAGGCATGCCCCACCACCCCCCGGCGGCTCACCGGACTTAGGCAATGACGGGAGGAGTGGAAGAGGGCGGGGTCGGGCTAGACTGACGCGTGCCCGGTCCCCAATCAGCCTTATGGGGCGCGCGAGGGATAAAGGCGGTTGGTGACGACAGTTCGAGAGAGAGAGAATTACGGGCAGCTGCCCTGTATGTGTTTGTGTGTCTTTTTATTGAATTAAATATGATTTATATTATTAAGCTTGTTCTCGTCTTCTTCTTTCCCTTTAACCTTCTTACACTGGTGCCGAAACCCGGGGGGGAGGAGGGATGCCCGTCGTAGTGTCCTCGACACTGCCGTCCACCCAGGGGAGCGCCGCTGGCATCCACCGGGGGACGGAGTAGCCCGACCACATGGACGCGGGGAACGGCCACCGTCTGCGAGGCGAGGAGGGACGGGACTCCCCGACCGCCTGGAGTGATGGAGTCTCTGCCAGACGTTAATTAACGTCTTCTAAAGCTAAACAATCGCTCGAGTGGAATGGTTGACGTTTATGTTGACTGTCTGTGATATTTGGAGATTCAAAGGTCGGATCACCATCCACTTGCATTATAAGGACCAGCTGAGCTGAGATATTTCTTCTGTTTTTCTTCAAATGTGTTCAGCAGAAGAAAGAAAGTGTGACACTTCTGGGATGATATGAGGAATGATGTGAGAATTAGAATTTTTGGCTGAACGATTTCGTGCATAAATTAAATTTGTATATGGGATAGAAACATGACTTATTCTGGTCCATAGGTTCAGGTCCCTCTTTCAATACCAAGTCTATGAGATATTTACACCTGATAAAATGTACAGTAATTGTAGTAAAAGGAACAAAAAGCATAAATAATAATGGATAAAAAGCCTCTGCTAAATGACAAATCATCAAACACCCAGCTTATTGACCATGGGAAATGTGTTCTTTTGAGATAAGAGCCAGTTTTGGTGCCGGTGATTTATTGTGCGTCTTCCCTTTAGACAAAGATCCCACCCTTTTGTAAAATACAGCACACTATTTTACGACAGCAAACTTTTCCTCATGGTTTTTATGGAACATTTTGACCACCACCGCCGTTCACAGACAAGAACTTTTATTATTTTTAAAAACTGTATGCAGGATTGAATGCAGTAAATGGACGGAATAAAGTCGCATTAAGAATGCTGTTGTGAATCTGTTGTGATTTGACTTGGCATGTGGCGTGATAACATTGAGAAAGAATGCGTCCTGTGGCCAAAACTCTGGTCTGCTGCTACAAGAAGTCAGTCGGATATTGTTATTGCCAAAGCGTAGGTTGACACGGGACAACCTTAAAGAGTCATGTTGATGTGAAAAGCCCTAGTATGCCCCAATAATGCACTTCAGTGTGTTTAAAAGGGTTTGGCGCTGGACAGACTATTCAGTCCGCAAGATAGAAACTATTTCTCAGTGGTTTTTTGTTCTGCTAAATCACGACTATGAGGTGAAACAATGTGGCAAAAACAAGCCACTGTTTTTGTGTCCTGCATAACACTCTAAAAGCATTTTATTTTGGGTTGTTGTGTAAGCACGAGTGGTGTTGGCGTAGTGGGCTAAAGCACATAACTGGTAATCAGAAGGTTGCTGGTTTGATCCCCACAGCCACCACCATTGTGTCCTTGAACAAGGCACTTAACTCCAGGTTGCTCCGGGGGGATTGTCCCTGAAATAAGGGCACTGTAAGTCACTTTGGATAAAAGCGTCTGCCAAATGCATAAATGTAAATATGTAAATGTTAATCACAAAACGTAATTTATAAGGCGTTTGGATTCTATAGAATAAGAGTGAATGTTAAGGTCATCAGCCTTGTAATAAATTCAAATATTTCTTGGAAATGCGTTTTCCTTATCCATTCTGCACATGCAGTATATTCATAATGTTATTCTACCTCCTGAAGTTTATTTGGTAACAATAATTCTAGAGGTGCAGGTTTCGAGTTTCAAAGATCAAATAAAAGTGTGCATTCCTGTTGACTGTATTACATAATTTACAACTAACAATACAACTCACTTTTGGCGTCACCCTGTGGACATTTCACTGGAAAACTGGAGCTCACACATGACCAAAACTACCCGCTTTGGCCACTTGGGGCAGTGAGTCGAATTTTGATAAGCACAGACCGATTTTACAATCTTTGGACCAAATGTCGGCAAATAAATTTTTTTATGCTTTTATTTTTAATTTAGCACCCAGATAGCACATGTACATCTCTGCGATGTCTGCTTTACATCTTTTTATCTGGAAAGCATCACAATCTAATCTGATAAACATCATAACCCTGTAAAGCCTGACATATGACATTTTTTACTTTAAACTGTTTTTAGTACCATTAGACAATCTATAATAAGAAAACATTAAAAAAAATATATATATAAAAAAACTTTTTTTGTATGCATCATATTTGATACTTTAGGCTTTAAAGGTCATTATCCAGCAACTGATTTTTTTGTAGGCAGTACCGCCATTCCCAATAAGCAGACTACGCAGTCTGGGTATGGCACCAACTCCCTAGGGGGGCACCAGAAAGTCCACCGGCTGCCCTTACTCAAACGTTAGGACCAGAAAGCAGTTGTGGAACACAGATGATCACTTCATGCTCATCACATGAAATATATCTTATAAAATAAATATGTCCGAATTTCCAAAGCTCTGTGATATTTGTGGTGGGCATGAATATAATGTAATGGTGATTGAGAGATATGTCTCAAAAGTCTATTGTATCATGATTTCAACATGCTTTTTCAATAAAATAATATACAAAATTTGAACCAAACATAAGTTGCTTATATTCAGCAAATACTCAGTAAAATATAATCATTACTGTCACTTTTACTTTAATTTATACAACATAAGAGTCACTTTTCATGCAAGTGTGCCACCAGTTTAAATAGATCGATATAAACATTGAAACCACTTTTTCCACAAATAACCACTAGATGGTGCCATAAACATGTGAAACTTACATACCATAGGTTTTTTTGGCTTGTCAGCTTGAACAGAGATTGAAACAGGTGCCGTTAAATGTTGCGTATCATATTTGATACACATGGCATTATAGTGTTAAAAACATGAATAATCATAAATGCCTCAAAGATAATGTAGAGCACAGATTCAGCCTAATATAACAAAGTAAATAAATGAATATATATAAGGCACATATGTAAATGTAACAATTAAAAATAGATATTTAAATTATAAATAATAATAATAATAATAATGATAAAAACACCTAAAAAAAAACAGTGCATAATTTGTGTTTCAATAAATTAGATGTTTTTTATTGCTTTCTTGTTAGATGTAGAGTCATAACATGATTCTGGGATGTTGTTTGCTGGATTTAATAATGCAGTGGAGCAAAATCACACAATTAGTGGCTGGCACTGTTCAGAGTTTATGTTGGATTGTAAGTGACCACATAATTGTACTGAACTCTTCACACAAACATGAGGCCTAACTGTGTATTTATACTAGATATTTAGTCCTAAGGAGGTTTTGGAGGCCGTCCAGTCTCCAGTCTGTGCCCGTCCAGTCTCCAGTCTGTTCCCGCCAAGTCTGTGCCTGCTGTAACGACTCCACTGTTCTGCAAAACATCCCTAACCTTGTAGGGATGTTTTAATGATCTGTGTTTGTGTTGACAGTATAAAGACATGTAAAAACCGATGGCATTGGTGTATAATGTCTTGATACCCCAACGGTACTGACCCCTCTGATAGCATCAGAAACAAGGATGCCAGAACTATTTCAGTAGAAGTAGCTTAGTGTGAGGAGGAGGGTGGGGCCGGGCCGTGACTATGCACGCCCATATGACCCCAATCAGCCTAATCAGCCGAGGAGGAGGATAAGTGCGGCGAGATGTGGCAGTTTGAGGGAGAGAGAGAGCTATAGGCAGCTGCCCTGTATGCGTTTGAGTTCATGTTTTGTCTTTATGTTTTACTGTATCGTTAAACATTATGTTGATGGTTCGTCCAGTTCACACCTCCTCCTTTCCATTGAAGCTTGTTACATTGGTGCCAAAAGCCAGGAAGGGGGAGGGACGCACTGACGTGTAGTCATCGGCACTTCCAGGCAACCCGGCAGCAGCTGCGGCCGTCCGCCCGGGTACGGAGACGTCACAGCCGGCCGCCGAGGTTTTGTGCCCCCCACCCCACATAGAAAAAAGAATAGAAGAAAAGAGGGGAAGAGGAGCGTGACCATCTACCCGGGGCCAGGTGACCTATTACTGTCCACCATGGGAAGAAGCGAGCTGTCGCCGCCAGAGGTCGGGGAGTGGTGAGGGCCGGACGACAGTGTATCTGGGTGCCGGTGAATCGGGTATTTCCTCTCTCTCTGATTTGCCCTTTCCCTCTCCTCTTCTTTTCCCTCCCATCATCCCCCTCCCCAACCCTAGAGAGGTGGGGTAAAGACTGCCGGCAGGCGGGGCCGAATGAACAAGGAGGGAGGAGTATGACTACGCACGCCAGGCCCCCCAATCAGGCTATTCAGCCGAGGAGAGGGATAAGTGCAGCGAGATACAAAAGTTTGAGAGAGCGGGAGAGCTACAGGCAGCTGTCTTGTATGCGTTTGTTTTTATGTTTTTAATTGTTTTAATTTGTCATTAAACATTACTTTGATGGTTTGTCTGGTTCCCACCTCCTCATTTTCACTGAACCGTGTTACACTTAGTTATATTTGTCTGGAATTATAGGCAGGAAATGAGTGCTGTTTTAACTTGAGTCACTTATGAGGCATTATACTGTCAGAGTCGGAAATCATTGGTCTGATTGTTGCGCGGTAAGTTGTGATTGTTGAGACCCCTAACCCTTAGCAAGCTCAACTACTCCCCAACATGAACCAATACACTTTAATCAATGGTTTTAGTGTCAGACTCAGTCATGTTAAGTCAAGATGTCCAGCAGGGTTTTGTTATGGTGGATGGTCACTCCAGGTGCATGCTTGAATCAGGACCCTTAATCAAGTCCATTGTTCATTTTCATAATGTTTATCAATTGAATTACTGTGAAGCTCCAGAGGGTCTCTGGCCATAAAACATTACATTTACCATGTACCCAGCGTAATATACAACACAATAGCAGACAATACTCAGAAAGGATATGCTTCCAATCTGGAATCTGTCCAGCCCATCCATTCATCCTGTGTTCATTTCTAACTACTGTATTTTAAACATAAAGGCTTGCCAAATTCCTCTACAACATTATACAGACCACTTAATGGAATGCTTCATCCAAAAAGGAAAATCTGTCGTGATTTATTCACCCTCATGTTATTCCATACCCGTATGTAGAACACAAAATTCACAAAAGTCTTACTTCCTGTTCCGGTTGCTGCCAGCATGCTGAACAAGTCTGTGTTTGTAGCTTGCTAGCTTGTTATCCTGCTTAGCATTGCTTATTCTTGTACGTTCATTATTTTATCCTTTGCCATTTTACTTACCCCTCCTTTTCTACTGTTTTATCTGTGTGTATTTTACAGTGTGCACCATTTCTCTTTTTTTCCTGCTTGTGTACATCTCGCGTCTCGACCGTGTTTTACATGGATTATTGCATCAATCTCAAACATCTGCTGATCAGGAACCATATCGAACGAATCACATCTCAAGCCCTCGCTGCAACAATAACAATAACAAACAAGTGCGGTAAGTCATGGCATCTGCTCATGTTATTGCTTCCTGCATTACATGCCGCATATTTACTATAGCTTCTTCCATCAGCAGTGATGGATTTACATGTGATAAATGTAAGGAATTAGTCAGGCTGACGGAGAAGGTTAATGAGTTAAGAGACATGCATCCGAACGCTAGTGGAGGTCAGTGAGAAAGAGAAGCCGGTAGATACTGTTTCGGATGTGGGTAGTACAGCAACCAACACACACACTTTGGTTTTGGCTGTAGAGCTCCCACAGCAGGGCGACTGAGGGAAGTCTCTGCAGCATACTCGCTTAGCAAAGCGACACCAATCTCCCATTTCTATTAGGGTTTCCAATTGATTGTCCCCACTCAGTGATGCACCCACTGGGAATCATGTTGAAAGAGCCTTAGTGATACATGATTCTATTGTAAGGAATGTGGGAATAGACTCCAACCACTATTGTTAAATGCATTTCGGGGGCATGGGCATCTGACATCATATAAAATGTACAAGTAATAGCTAATGCTAAACATAGATTTTCTAAAACTGTTATTCACATCGGCACTAATGATGTCCGGCTTCGCCAGTCGGAGATCACTAGAGATAATGTTAAAAGTGTGTGAACTTGCAAAAGAGTGTCAGACACCGTAATATGCTCTGGTCCGCTTCTTGCTCATCGTGGTGATGAGGTTTAGAGTAGATTAGTGTCACTGAATGGCTGGATGTGTGAGTGGTGTCTGGAGAATAGCATAGGATTTAAAGACAATTGGAAGAGTTTTTAGGGTAGACATGACCTGCTATAGAGGGATTAACTCTATAAGGAAGGTGCCGCTCTCCTCTCTAGTAATTTGGCTCATAGTCTTAATAGTGATAGTATTTAACTAACTGGGGCCCAGGCCAGGAAGCAGACAAACTGGTTAATCCGAACGTCTGCTAGCTGCCTTGAGATATCACACAGGACACATAAACTACAACTCATAGAGACCGTATCACCTAGATATCATATCAAGTCTGTGTTCCCCAAACTACCAAACACAAACCCTTCACTAAATCATTTAGAAATTAAAACAATTGTCAAACTTGGATAAAAACAAAAACATTTTTTTTTAAAGATAAACATCATATAAAAGGTAGGACTACTAAACATTAGATCTCTTTGAACCAAAGCTTAAACTGGATGAAATATTAGTTTAAATGAATCTTCTCCCCCAGGTTATTGTTATCAAATGAGCCTCATCTGAAGGGTCAAGGAGGAGGTGTTACTACCATTTACATAGATTTTTTTGGTGTTAAACATATATCCTGTCCTCTGAGTAAGTCTTTTCAACTAATCATGTGGGCCTTACTCTGATTTCCTTGGTAAATTTGCAAATTTTCATTCAGATCTTGTAGTTATTGTAGATAGAGTTTTAATTGTTGGTTATTTCAACATTCACACAGATAATGAAAATGACACATTGGGATTAGCATGTACTGATATACTCATTTGCAGTCAGACAAATTGTGGCAGGACCAACTCATCACCATAATCACACACTAGATTAAATTCTGTAATATGGATTTGATGTTGATACTTAGAAATTCTGTGCAGAGCGACGATATCTCATATCATTACCTCTTCTCTTGTTTGTTGCGATCAGCTAATGTCACTCAATATACACCACGCTATCATTCAGGTTGAACTGTTCTTTCGACCACTAAAGATAGCTTCACTAATAATCTTCCAGAATTGCCTTCGATACTCCTTAAACCAAAAAATCTAGAAGAACATGATGTAATAGAAAATATACAGACTTCTCTAGCACTCTTGATAGTCTCACCCCCCTTTGATTGAAGAAAATTAAAGAAAAAAGCCCTCATGCTCTCAAAAGAGAAGCTCGTAAAATGGTAAATTAGAGGTATTTCGCGGTGCATGGAAGGATATTGTTTGTAGCTACAGACAGGCACTAAAAGCTGCCAGGTCAGCATATTTTGGTTAGGAACGAAGCCTTGACTGAACCAGATATTCCTGAACCAGCACAATAGCAATTAATTCATGAATTTCTTTACTGATAAAAAGGGAATTATGCAATCATCTGTCACAGCACCTCAGAAAACAGTCTCATAATTTTCCTCACAAGCAACTTCAATCCTGTGCTGTCATAGGTCTAGAAGAGCTGACAAAACTTAGCAAAAGCCACAACATGTATGTTAGAGCCAATACCAACTAAGCTCTTAAAAGAGGTATTCCCAGTAATCTCAGAACCTCTTCTTAATATTATTAACTCCACATTATCCTTAGTACATGTCCCAAGAAACTTTAAAATGGCAGTTATTTAACCACTTATTAAGAAGCCACAGCTTGATCCTGGAGAACTGGCTGATTATAGACCAATTTCAGATCTCCCATTTATGTCGAAAACACTAGAACAGGAAGTGTCTTCCCAACTATGTTCATTTCTACAGAACAATTGTATATATGAACAACTTCAGTCAGGATTTAGGCCCCATCACAGTACAGAGACTGCACTTAGAGTTACAAATGACTTGCACTTATCATCTGATCACGGCTGCATTTCTCCTCTAGTGCTTTTAGATCTTAGTGCTGCTTTCGATAACATAGATCATGACATTCTCTTGAATAGGCTGAAGAATTATGATGGCATTAGTGGACTTGCATTAGCATGATTTAGGTCCTATTTATAAGACTGCTACCATTTTGTATGTGTAATTGAGGAAGTGTCAAATCAAACAAAAGTTAAGTATGGAGTGCCACAGGGATCAGTTTTAGGGCCTCTTCTTTTCTCCTTATATATGCTTCCACTGGGAGATATTATCAGGAATCATGGAATAAGTTTCAACTGTTATGCAGACGTTTTCCAACTTTATATTTCTTCTAAACATCATGTAATTACACTCTGCTAATTTGGAGAATTGTGAATCAATGAATTCAAAGATTGAATGGCCAGAAATTTCTGAACTCTGAAAATTATAAGCTCAAAACCCTCTAAAAAATAAGCTGCTAAAATACAATTTGACTCTCGATGCATCTACTGTTACATCCAAATTCATTCATTCATTCAAAATGCAGCTGCCAGAGTGCTGACTACAACCAAGACATATGATCATATTAGCCCAATTTTATCATATTTACATTTACATTTCGTAGTAAAAAAACTACATAGAAAGCTTTGATTTGGTCTATAAGATGTTATTGACTGAAAATCTTCCCATTTGCTATTCATTACCAAATCTGTTTGAATGGTTATAGCATTCAGCATCAATGACGTCAAATCTGATGATTCTAAGCTTTCAAACGATAACATATATGCCTGATTTATGTATATGGGACATTTTGAGTTTAAACCTTTTTCACGACATTGCACCTCCACAAAGTTAAAGAGGTTCAATTGGGAATTTTCCTCACACAAAACCATCGCATGACATTTTAGACATGTTAAAGTATAAAGGAAATACAATGCTTTTACTTTTCATTAGGAAGATAAAGAGACCTACGTTTTGATGTGGTTTTGTTTTCATGGTTCGAGACATGCATTATTAAGCATGGTTTTAATTATTTAAAAACACAGACAGGAAACCTGTGATTGCTATGTCAGTAACTATGACATCAAGAAATTTCCATTTCCAGTCTGTTTAGCAAACTTTTATGGTGAAAGTCATGTTATGCTATGACGCTATGAATTTATTAAAGATTTTACTCAGTGTCTGACCAGACAAGCAGAGCTGACTGACTGTGTCTAACTGGCGTCTTTTACAGTGACTAACTCATTCGCAGCAAACGTGGATGTTTCTGTCACAGTGCAGCTGTACAGTTACGCACTGTGACATCACAGTTGATGCATTTTTTACCCATATGGAGAGTTGGTGTCATTAAAAATCTACTAATAGTTTGTTTGAGTGTTTACAGAAAATATTCAAGCACATTAAAGGAATGTTCTTCTGAGTTCAATAGAAAATATGCTCTATGGACTGCATCTGTGGTCGATTACCACAGAAATATCACAGTCAACAGTTTTGCACTTCCAATGGATGTCTGTAAACAAGATTTCACAGTAGTGCAAGTGGAAATTATTATGCAACAATTATTGTTATTATATTGAACTCTGAACTTTCCTTTTAATTGAATTTGGTATGAATGTTCTTATTGTTTTGTATCCATGTGTACACATTTTATGTAAATATTTATACATATTATTATTAAGGACACAATGATATGTGCATGATACCAATTTTCTTTTTTTTTTGCCACTTACCTTATTTTGTCATCAGATCACTGTTTTACTTGTGCTTTAAAATACATTTACAAAGCTTTTTTATGTTCTAACAATAAATGATTTCCTTGAACATGGATTGAATCTGGTGAACACATGACAGGCAAGATATTTTAAGAGGGCCACAATGAAAGATAAATAGAGACAAAAATAAAATCATATTATACATATGTTTGAAACGTCAACCACATCATGGTAAAATACAAATGTTTTAACCAAAGGAACAAAACCTCCTTTTAAATACTGTATTATAGTCATATAATGGATAATGCCATTCAGACCGCTTGAGGGCGCCGCTTGCTTACACAGTGCCGAATACAGAGCCTTTAATGTTTAGTAATTGTGCAAGGCCATATTGCGATTTCAATCTTAATTCAATCAATCATGCTGCATTAATGGATTATGCCAATATCTCAAAAGTCGAAGTCTTCTACATATTGTGGCTGTTATTATTTCTGGATTGTGCATTTTAATTCACAAATTGTTTACATAGTGTGTTACTTATTATTTATAAATACCACCATTTTTCATATCCGTTTTCATGCTTATAACCGATATGGCGATGGTTTAAAATTAAATGCGCTAGGAGGAGTGTCCACATTACTGAGGAACTCACATGGTCCGTCCACACTGAGGCCGTTGTGAAGAAGGCTCACCAGCGCCTCTTCTTCCTGAGACGGCTGAGGAAGTTTGGAATGAACCACCACATCCTCACACGGTTCTACACCAGCACTGTAGAGAGCATCCTGACTGGCTGCATCACCGCCTGGTACGGCAATAGCACCGCGCACAACTGCAAAGCCCTGCAAAGGGTGGTGCGAACTGCCAGGAACATCATCGGAGGTGAGCTTCCCTCCCTCCAGGACATATACACCAGGCGGTGTGTGAAAAAAGCTCGGAGGATCATCAGAGACTCCAGTCACCCAAGTCATGGGCTGTTCTCACTGCTACCATCAGGCAGGCGGTATCGCAGCATCAGGACCCGCACCAGCCGACTACATGATAGCTTTTTCCCCCAAGCAATCAGACTGTTGAACTCTTGATCTATCAGGATCAATAATTAGCACTGCACTTTATTAATCTATAATCTCACACTGGACTGTCAACATATTCTCCTCAATATACTACTTCATATATATATATACACATATATATTTCATATACTCCCACTTATTGTATTGTATTGTATATTCTGTTCTATATTCTGCATTGTATATAATTATTGTGTTGTGTAAGTATGTGTACATCTGATTTGTAAATTGTTTTGTGTAAGTATGTGTACATTTGATATGTAAATTGTTTTGTGTAAGTATGTTGTTTATTGTAATTGGTATATGTCTCGTCACTGTCATGACTGCTATGTTGCTCGGAACTGCACACAAGAATTTCACCTACTGTTGCACTTGTGTACATGGTAGTGTGACAATAAAGTGATTTGATTTTGATTTGATTTGGAGGTGGATTTTCTAGAATTTCACATTAGTTCAAATGTGTATTAAGGTGATGGAAACGGTTAATTCACAAAAGGATGTCGTGTTTTGACCATTTGCGTATGTGTTATGAGTGCGTGATAGCTTAATTTGACTGGCCCAATGTAAGGTCTGACCTTGGCATTCGGAAGTGTTTAACCCACAGCTGGTCTTTAAAGTGTGTCCTTACAATCCGCCAGAACAGTTGGGAGCATGGGTGCTCCCATGCATGCAGAGACTGGCGGCGTATGGGCATCGCATCCATTTCCTCCGCCCTCAATATATCAGATATTACACTTATTCTGTGGCGTCTCCTGGCAGCATTTAATAAAACGAGGTTCAATTGCTTCGATCCTGCAAATAAAACTCTCCCGAAGCAAAGAGTTCATTCAGCTCCTCCATCAAGACAAGGCGGGCTCCCTCAAGATAATGTTCAAGACGTAGTGGATTTAGAAATGCGCTTAAACAAAATCAGAAGCATTTAGATGGAAACCCAGATATATTTTTCATATAAATAAGCTGCATGTTTTGAGACCAGAAGGCAGACCTTAAAAAACATCCTAAGCACAAATCTGTCCTGGAGCTGCAAAAATGTTTAGTTTCTCAAAAGGTGAACATTCATTCACAATGCAGTTAACGATTCGCAAAAGAAAATAGAGATAAAGTTTATACAACTGCACATTTCAAGCCAGAACATAAAACGCTTCCTGCTATTTCCTGTTAAGCTTCTGACAGCTATAGACAGTCTTCTGACTGGCAAAACAGTCCTCTGGAGTCTGATCTCAACCAAAGATTTTTTTTTGTTTAATTTATTGAATAGTGAGAACATCCAGTTTTATTCTGGAAGCTACTGTTACTTTCCCAGGATCAATGCTTTCCAGCTGGACAGCATGACATTTTATTTTCCAAAGAATTTAACAACAGCAATAATACAAGGGACCTAAAAAACTTATTGACATGATTTTAGCAGACACTGCATAAATCTGATTTGTTGTCCATTTGACCGTGTTTGTGCACCTTATATACAACCTGGCCTCATAGAATCACATTATTATACCTACATTTTTGCTAAATTATTTTTACATTGCTTGTTGTACGCATCATGGCTGTTCTCTATCTGTCACTCACTCGACGTTGTGTCGATGTAATGACACTAGGGGTTGCCCTTGGGAGCCCCAAACACCTCTGATCTTTGAGAAAGGCCAATGGGAATTGGTGAGTGGAATTTGCATGCCACTCCCCCAGACATACGGGTATAAAAGGAGCTGGCTCGCTCGCAACCACTCATTCAGATTTTTTCTTTTAGCAGTTGTGTTCAGCAAGCTGATTTTCTCTGCCGATACTTTCACTTCCAGAAAGCTGTTAGAATTACGTGCATTACAGTGATTTCTCCCCCTCGTGCACCAGTGGATTGCAGAGAACGCCTCTGGGTGCTTCAGCAGCTAAAAGAGTATATTATTCCTAATAAAAGAGTATATTTTCCAACTAAAAGAGTGGTGCTGATGGAGAGTCATTTTAAAGATGCCTTTCCGTCTGTGTTTAATTCCTGGTTGCGGTCGTTATCTCTCCACTTCCGACAGCCTTAGGTGCTACCCACGCAGAGACGGCATTCGTGGACAGGTCATGTCCTCACTGCTTGAAGATGACCATGGCAACATTGCGGTCCCGGCTTTCAGTCCTCAGAGGGAAAGCCACCCCATGGCTCCCCGTGCTGACCCTTCTACCTATGGGTTTGACTCCCGTCCAGGGCCTGTAGGCTCATGTCATCACTGGTGACTAAGGCCTACGTTGCCGCTGGACAGGCCACCTCCGCCCTGCATGCCATAGCACTCCTGCAAATGTAACAAGCCAAAGCACTGAGAGAACTGTGCTACGTCCTCCCCTTCGGTCTGTCCCTGTCGTCTTGCATCTTCACGAAAGTCACAGAGGCAGCCTTTGCACCGACAACTGGCTGATTCTAGCTCACTCTTGAGACTTGTTGTGTGCACACAGAGACATGGTGCTCAGGTGCCTCAGCCGGTTGTGGCTTCAGGTCAAATGGAAAAAGAGCAAGCTCTCCCCGGTTCAGAGCATCTCTTTTCTTGGGATTTAGACTCTGTCTCTATGATGGTGTGTCTCACGAGCGAGTTCGCAGTCAGTGCTGAACTGCCTGAAGTTGTTCAGGCAGAGAACAGTGGTTCCACTGAAGCAATTTCAGAGGCTCCTGGGGTATATGGGGTCCTCACAGCGCTCAGGTTGATGCATATAAGACCACTTCAGCACTGGCTTCAGACTCGAGTCCCGAGATATGCATAGCGCTACAGGGTACATCGCGTGGCCATCACGCTGATCTGCAGCCACTTGTTCAGCCCTTGGACAGACATTGCATTTCTGCGGGCAGGGGTTCTCTTGGTGCTGGTGTCCAGAAACGTTCTGGTTATGACAGACACCTCTGAGAGTGGCTGGGGCACCATGTGCAATGGGCCGCCACCTGCTCCTGGACAAGCCCACGACTGCGTTGGCATATCAACTGCCTCGAGTTGCTGGCAGTGTTGCTCACCCTGCGAAGACTCCGGCCGTTGATCCAGGGAAAGCACGTGTTGGTCCGGACAGAAAACATGGCGACAGTAGGGTACATCAACTGCCAAGGCCGCGTGCACTCGCGTTGCATGTCGCAACTCACCCGCTGTCTTCTCCTCTGGAGTCTGCAGTGACTCAAGTCATATCCCGGGTGACCTCAACAGCATTGTGGACATGCTGTCATGGCAGGTCATGCTCAGGGGAGAGTTGAGACTCCACCCCCAGGTGGTCCAGCTGATTTGGAGTTGATTCGGTCAAGCGCAGGTAGACCTGTTGGCTTCCCGGGAATCCTCCCACTGCCCGCTCTAATACGCCATGACCGAGGCTTCCCTCAGCACAGGTGCGCTGGCACACAGCTAGCCCTGGGGGCTAAGCAAGTATGCATTCCCCCAGTGAGCCTACTTGCACAGACCCTGTGCAAGGTCAGGGAGGACAAGGAGCAGGTCGTCATAGTAGCACCTTTCTGGCATGCTCAGACTTGGTTCTCGGACCTCACACTCCTCGCAACTGTCCTTTTCCACCTTGAAGGTGTATGCGGCCGCTATAGCGGCACACCACACCACAAAGAAAGGTTTTTTTGAGGCATGAGGAGGCTGAATCCTCCTAGACAACGCCTCATTCCCTCATGGGACTTCCATGGTCCTACAGGGCCTGCGGGTGATTCCCGTTTGAGCCTTTGGAGTCTGTTGATCTAAAGGCAGTCTCTCCGCCCTCCTGACTGCGCTCACGTCCATCAAGAGGGTAGGGGACCTGCAGGCATTCTCTGTCAGCGACATGTGCCTGGAGTTCGGTCCGGAATACTCTCACGTGGTCCTGAGACCAATACCGGGTGATGTGCCCAAGGTTCCCACAACCCTGTTTCAGGATCAGTTGGTGAACCTGCAAGCGCTGCCCCAGGAGGAGTCAGACCCAGCCTTGTTGTTGCTGTATCCGGTGCACGCTTTGTGCATCTATTTGGATTGCACTCAGAGATTTAGACTCTCTGAGCAGCTCTTTGTCTGCTTTGAAGGGCAACGGAAAGGGAGCCCTGTCTCCAAACAGAGGATCGCCAGTGGGTCATTGACACTATCGCTTTGGCATATTACACCCAGGACATGCCACCCCATTGGGGCTATGAGCACTCTGACCAATGGCACCTCTTTAGCAGACATCTGCAGAGCAGCGGGCTGGGCAACACCCAACATCTTTGCAAAGTTCAACAATCTCCGGGTTGAGCTGGTTTCCTCCTGTGTGTTGACAGGTACGAGCCTTCCCCGTCCTGGAGGTGGAGACGTGCGCTTTTTAACCCCTTGCCGTGTTCACGAGATCGTGGACCCTGAATGTCCTTCCTACTTAGCCCTGTGGCAGGCAAATTAGTGGAGAAATTAAATGCCGGCCCAGTACGTATGCTAATAGATGCTGTACTGGGGTAGGTGCTCCAAATGCGCTGGTTGCCTGTGTGTAACACCGTGTGATGTATCTTCTGCAAGACTGTTTCCCAGTTGGTAAACCCACGTCTTCCTTGGGCAGACTCCCCTCTGCCACCGGTCGCTGTGTTTGTAGAGCTCGTCCCCTCTGGGTAGGACCTACCACTGGGAATTCTCCACATGCGACACTGCCGACAGAACTCTGTAAGACCATATGATGAATTTCCACACAGTCCTCCACATTGGGCATGGTGTGGTCTCCGCGGTGTCTTCTCCTTGGGAAGGGACACCTCCCCAACACGGACCCTTACGGCTGGGGCAGACTGTCCCCATTTTTGGGCAGTCGACTTGTCCCAGAGGTACGGGGGACCGTAAGATGCTTGTAGGAGCATTGGGGGAGGATACGTTACGGCCAGGTGCGCTGGCTACAGGAGGACGCTATGGCTTGCCCGTCTTGCACCACCAGTCCACGTAACACAGTTCAGTTTGTTATGGAGTTTCGTATAGGGACCCCTAGTGTCAATACATCGCAACGTTGAGTGAGTGACATATAGGGAACGTCCTGGATACTTTTGTAACCTCCGTTCCCTGATGGAGGGAACAAGACGTTGTGTCCCTCCTGCCACAACACTGAACTACCCGCTGAAATGGCTGGGACACTGTCTCAGATTTTTTTATTTCTACTACGATAACGAAGACGAGACAAAATAAGGCGTATTATGATGTAATTAAACGATTATATTAAAGCATAATGTTGACGAAGATATGACGAGGTTAAAATTATACTGCAAGATTAAGTGCTATTTGGAAGACTTTTATATTCATATTAATATATATACCACATGACCTCTAAGTTGCGCCTATTTGCGATGCGATTAACAGTGCAAGAAATAAAAAGAAGAAGGATCTAGAGAATCTGTACATAGGAGTAGATATTAGATATGGATTCATATAATAATCGATTTCTCCGCTTGAGCTGCGTGAGTTGAACATTGGCAAAACGACCCGCTTTAAAACAGAGTAATTACCTCATTCAAATTCATCCTATTTATACATGAGGTTAATCCCTATATTCACAACATACATGTAAAATAAAAACTAACATCTGCACAGTGAATGAACGGGTGAACTTGAGCTAAATTACGATCTACTGCGACGCAATATCCTTATAAAACTTCAGTCTTTTCATTATTATTTTAGTTTTTTTTCACAAGACAGTATGTATATTTTCTACACATTTTTAAATTAGAAAATATTTATGCTTCTTGTTTTCTAAATGTTTGAATATTTGATTAAAGTTTTGTCTGTTACATTGTGACACTTTTTGTCCATTTTGCACATCATCATCAATTAAAAGATATTATTTTCCTTGGCTAAAATTATATGTCATTATCGTCACAGTAAAACTGACTGAAATGAATGAACATGACATGACAAAATATTGAGTAATTTTAAAGGACATTTTCGTCAAAAGACTCAAACCTGAAAAAACAAACGCTGAATGGTTGCTCAACTGATAGAGCATTGCACTCATGATGTAAAGGAGCGGATACGAGTCCTGAAGAGGGCACGAGTCGAGACGTGAGCTGAAAGTTTCATAGAAGCGCCACAAAACTATGTTTTTCATAGTTATGTTTTTCATCTCAAATGTGCATTTTCTGACACTATCGGTTAGGTTTAGGGTTGGCAGTTTGGTTTTGTTGATTTAAAACTCTGTAGAGCGTTTACATTGTAAAATTTAACACACTTTTAGTGGCACTAAGTGAAAATGTCACCTCGTCACGATACGTGTAAGGAGCCACACCATAGTCACGTAATTTTCATGAGATTAGGCTCTTTATATGCAAGTAAATTGATGCAATTAGCCACGAGAGGTCGTGATGATTACAAAAGAGACCAATTTTGAACAATTGCATTTATTATGAATAATTAATAGTATAAACAATTCTTATACCAAGTAAAATAGTTAATTGTCCTATTTTTAAATAAGAGTCACGGCCTGACGTGCTCTGATATGTTGTGCAATACTGTCCTCCTAACCTGAGAGAAGGTCCCTTACAGAGCATTCAAGGTATACATTTTATTCATATGTGTGTTTTTTGGGAGTCATGATCGTGGCGATGCAAGTTTCATGCGCTTCCATTGAGCTACGGGAACAACTCCAGTGTACACACAACAACACAATGCTTTTCCCTATAGACTCATTTGCGTTACCACACAATTAGCTTTCAATTCTCAGTGTACAATGGCACTATACATTGCAGCACAAGCAGGGTTTTCCTGTTTCTTGTTTAACACAAGCGTTGCCATTGTACAATTAGAAGCATATTTGTAGTCACCATGTATTATAGAAGTGTTCACAACTTTTACAGCCCCTGAAAAGTGACAATGGTTTTCCATGTTCCTTAGCTGTTGAACTTGGAGCTAGGAAATGGCTCTTTTCCCATGGAACATGACTTTTCCAGATCAATTGAAGATTCCATATCAGTTGAAGCATAATATAATTACAGCATCTACACCCTCTACTCGGCTAAGCTATTGTTTTGAGTGATGTATTTGCCCTTGGAGTAATTGCATTGAACAGTGCTGTAAACTTCATGGGGAAGCTGTTGACAGGTTGTTGATGCATGCTAAACATATTGTTTAACACAAAACCACTGTTATTCTACTGGGATTTTCTCGTATTAGCAATAAGCTAAGAGCTTAACAAATGTAACACTTCACAGTGATTTATATTTTGGTTCCTGAGCATGTGAATAGCCAATGTGATCTCATGAGAATGCATATACGGACATTCTCTTATGTTAGCATAGATACAGTCAATCAATAGATACAATCGTGCAATATTGACGTATTGACAGTGTCTAAAACGCCATCATTTTTTTATTTGTCTATTTATAATGTCCAACAGTTTATGTACATGCATCACAGGAGATTTATGTAATGTTTTTCTAAAAAGCAGTGTAATAGTATTCTCAAATCAAATCAAATCACTTTATTGTCACACTACCATGTACACAAGTGCAACAGTAGGTGAAATTCTTGTGTGCAGTTCCGAGCAACATAGCAGTCATGACAGTGACGAGACATATACCAATTACAATAAACAACATACTTACACAACACATTTACATATCGAATGTACACATACTTACACAACACAATAATTATATACAATACACACAATATAGAATACACATACAATACAATAAGTAAGGAGTATATGAAATATATATATATATATATATATATATATATATATATATATATATATATATATATATATATATATATATATATATATGAAGTAGTATATTGAGGAGAATATGTTGACAGTCCAGTGTGAGATTATAGATTAATAAAGTGCAGTGCTAATTATTCATCCTGATAGATCAAGAGTTCAACAGTCTGATTGCTTGGGGGAAAAAGCTACCATGTAGTCGGCTGGTGCGGGTCCTGATGCTGCGATACCGCCTGCCTGATGGTAGCAGTGAGAACAGACCATGACTCGGGTGGCTGGAGTCTCTGATGATCCTCCGAGCTTTTTTCACACACCGCCTGGTATATATGTCCTGGAGGGAGGGAAGCTCACCTCCGATGATATTCCTGGCAGTTTGCACCACCCTTTGCAGGTCTTTGCGGTTGTGGGCGGTGCTATTGCCGTACAAGGCGGTGACGCAGCCAGTCAGGATGCTCTCTAGAGTATTAGTGTAGAACCGTGTGAGGATGTGGTGGTTCATTCCAAATTTCCTCAGCCATCTCAGGAAGAAGAGGCGCTGGTGAGCCTTCTTCACAACGGCCTCAGTGTGAACGGACCATGTGAGTTCCTCAGTAATGTGGACACCGAGGAACTTGAAGCTGCTGACTCTCTCCACCGGTGCTCCATTAATGGTGATGGGGCTGTGTTCTCCGTCTTTCTTCCTGAAGTCCACTACAAGCTCCTTGGTTTTACTGACGTTGAGGGAGAGGTTGTGCTCCTGACACCAGCGTGTCAGAGTGTGCACCTCCTCTCTGTAGGCTCTTTCATCATTGTCAGTGATCAGACCTACCACCGTCGTATCATCAGCAAACTTAATGATGCAAACTTATTCTGTACTGGAAACGACGCTGATGGAAATGACATTTTGAACATTTCTGAAATAAAAGGCTAAATCCTTTGGCTAGGGAAGGCTAATTTCATAGCTAACATTTTATGTAATCTAGATATCCATAATTAAATAATACTTTCACACTATACTTTGGAATACTTGCAACTTGATTGGAAATGACGGCAAATAAAAAGTGATATTTTAAAATTTTTTTGGTCTCATATTTCATCTCAAGCATGCTCTTCACGGACACTTTTGTCCACTTGGTTGACAAGTACACAAACTTTTGGAAAAACTTAATTAGGTGGATAAATGTTTTGTGTGGCGGAAATGTCACAGTTATCACAGTTAGAAATTATCACAGTTTTAAGCTCATGAGACCCGAGTGTGACTGTTGTGTGCATTTTCTATTTCCCTTTTTGATTTGTAACTAATTGCACCTAATAAATAAGCAAAAAAAAGTCCTATAGCCTCCTTGATGGCACGCCTGCCTCCCATGCCGGAGACCCCAGTTCGAATCCCGCTCGGAGCAGGTCGAGCAGGACAGGTTACAGTGGTGCCGTGACCCGGATGAGAGTGAGGTTTAGGGGGGGTGAGTGTAATTGTAGCCAGCTTTTAGGAAGCTTTGCTGTGTGTAAACCTCACTCTCCTGGCCTCAATAGGCGTAATAGTGGCTGTAGCCTTTATCCTCATCATTAGTGCGCTCGCCTCCAATGCCAGAGACCCCGGTTCGAATCCCACTCGGAGCAGGTACAGCAGGACTGGTTACATATAGGAAGTCAGAGTTTATTATTATGTTTCCAGGAGTGTTGGTTATTTATGTTTTTGAGACCTTACAGCTGATTTTCTGTGATCCTGAATAAATAATTCAGATTGAAAGTAATGTCCAGCTTCATCCAATCACGGTCAAATATGTTCAAATAAAATGATACATTATAAATGGTGAATCTATGTACTGATGATTATCGTCACATGTGTGTCAAAAATGTCGAGTGATCCAAACATCATCTGCAGCCTGAAACTGAACTTTTGATCAGATTTTAGGAGTGAACGCACTTAACTGCATAGAGAGATATAGGATGCTCCCTTGCTCCCTATTTAGTGCATGACTTAACCTCCAGTGTGCTGTCTGTCTGCACTGGTCTCAGAACAGTTATAGGAGAGCTATAGGATGCTCCCTTGCTCCCTATTTAGTGCACTACTTAACCTCCAGTGTGCTGTTTGCCTGCACTGGTCTCAGAACAGTTATAGGAGAGCTATAGGATGCTCCCTTGCTCCCTATTTAGTGCACTACTTAACCTCCAGTGTGCTGTTTGCCTGCACTGGTCTCAGAACAGTTATAGAAGAGCTATAGGATGCTCCCTTGCTCCCTATTTAGTGCATGACTTAACCTCCAGTGTGCTGTCTGTCTGTACTGGTCTCAGAACAGTTATAGGAGAGCTATAGGATGCTCCCTTGCTCCCTATTTAGTGCATGACTTAACCTCCAGTGTGCTGTCTGTCTGCACTGGTCTCAGAACAGCTATAGGAGAGCTATAGGATGCTCCCTTGCTCCCTATTTAGTGCATGACTTAACCTCCAGTGTGCTGTCTGTCTGCACTGGTCTCAGAACAGTTATAGGAGAGCTATAGGATGCTCCCTTGCTCCCTATTTAGTGCATGACTTAACCTCCTGTGTGCTGTCTGTCTGCACTGGTCTCAGAACAGTTATAGGAGAGCTATAGGATGCTCCCTTGCTCCCTATTTAGTGCATGACTTAACCTCCAGTGTGCTGTCTGTCTGCACTGGTCTCAGAACAGCTATAGGAGAGCTATAGGATGCTCCCTTGCTCCCTATTTAGTGCATGACTTAACCTCCAGTGTGCTGTCTGTCTGCACTGGTCTCAGAACAGTTATAGGAGAGCTATAGGATGCTCCCTTGCTCCCTTGCTCCATATTTAGTGCATGACTTAACCTCCAGTGTGCTGTCTGTCTGCACTGGTCTCAGAACAGTTATAGGAGAGCTATAGGATGCTCCCTTGCTCCCTTGCTCCATATTTAGTGCATGACTTAACCTCCAGTGTGCTGTCTGTCTGCACTGGTCTCAGAACAGTTTGAAATGCACCTTATGGTCATCCTAACTCCATATAAAGCCTCTGAAAGCAACATTTTACAGCTTTTGGATGCATCCATTTATTCTCAGTGTGATAAATATATTAGAATGCATTTACTAATGTGGTATGAGGTTAAACATGTCATCATTTGTTTGTTTATACTTTATTATTGAAACTCTGGGTCTGAAGGCTAAAACAGTCAAATCTGCACATATATTTATTTGAAAAGTACCTAAAACATTTGTGGAAAAGTAGGTCATTTTTTACTGAAAGTCAGCATCAAATGGCATTCGCAACCCAGATCATTTCTTTACATTTCATTGCAAGAGTATACAGAGACAAACTTTTTTGTCTCTAGAATAACATACATTACTAAATCATTCACAATAAGACCAGGAACAGACCAGCTTTTCATGATGACATAAAACCTTTTAGATACAGGAGAACATTTAAGGGGTAATGCCTCGTGAAACTGAGTTTTGGATGCTTCACTTTTTTTCCCTCAAATGCTAAAAGCAATAAACAGTACTGAACATGAAAAACAGATGTTGCTGACTCGTGTTAAATGTTTTAATCTGACTTAAATACAGCACTCATTAGAAACTAATACAGACAATAAAATTAATGCAACCTTTTCAAAGCTGTAAAGACCCGATAATTGATCTATACAGAATATATTTACAGAGATATTTAGCACGGTTCCAGCTATTTGGAGACATGCAAAATGCTTTAAAGACAGATAACAAAAACTATCAGGGTTTGACTTTTACTTGTATATAACAAACTTGCCTTGTGAAATATACAAACTTAATATAGTACTTATTGAATGTTACTAACTAATGGACCTCTTTGAATGCTTTTCTTTCACTCAGAGTTTGATTTCATGACCGATTTTGTCACCAGAATGTCAAATACTAATTTAGATCCATTTCCAAGGAGGCCTGTCGTTAACAGGATTGACCTGGCCTTCATGGCATTCGTGCCGTGTACAATATCAGCAAACGGGCCGGAAAGGAAAATCCTATGAGCTGTGCCATCACTGCAAGCTGGTGAGTGTATTTGGAAAGGCTGGCATTTCCTCAACAATGATAGCTGCTTACTTAAACTTCTGAGAGCCACAGAGTTTACTTGGGATTGCAATAAATCAGAGAAACCCAAACGGTGTCATGTTTGGTGACACCGTAATCCTCAGAAGTTACTCATGATATATTCACCGTTCACGCGTATGTAATGGGATCATCTGCTTTTCTGAAAATCTGAAGATCACTTTGAGGAAACCATCTGTTACTATTTTACTTCGAAATAATATTTGTGTTCTCTCGAAATGTTCCTTTTTTGTCCACTAGTTACAAATGACTCTTTCTTGTGTTTTGACTAGTAAACAGTAAATGATATGCCAAAGAATCTTTTTTTTCTCCTTTTTTTATGTGGTTTGGCATTATTAGGTTGGCTTGAAAAATATTTTCTACTATTTAAACGTACTATTGTTCTTCTGTCTTCAGAGACCAACATTTTAACATTTTAAACATTAAATTGTGATAGAGCTTTCAAGCTACATGCACCAAACTTTGCACAGACATTAAGACTAATCTGACTCAGGCTGCTATATCTTTTCTAACTGATCAGACTTACAGTTTCTGCTCAGCAGGCGATCAAATAACGAATAAATCCCATTCACCTACATTGACGAATGTTCAGATGAGCCAAGACTATTCAACATGCTAGCAATGCCTAACTACATGTTAAAATATGCTAGCAAGGACTAGCTACATGCTAATACATGCTAGCAGTGACTAGCTACATGTTAAAACATGTTAGCAATGACTAGCTAAATGCTAAAACATTCTAGCAATACCTAGCTACATGTTAAAACATGCTAGCAATGCCTAGCTATATGTTAAAACATGATAGTAGTGCCTAGCTACATGTTAAAACATGCTAACAATATCTAGCTACATGTAAAAAAATGCAAGCAATGACTAGCTACATGCATGTTAGCAATGCCTAGTTCCGTATTAAACATGCTAGCAACATGTTAGCAACACCTAGATAAATGCTGAAACATACTAACAACATGTTAAAACATGCTAACAATGACTATCTACATTCTAGCAATGCATAGCTTCATCTTAAATACTAGAAACATTTAGCTACATGATAACAACACTTAGATACATGTGAAAATATGCTAGAAAATGCTAGCAAGACCTAGCAATAACGTGAAAAACTAATACATGCTAAAACATGATAAAATGACTAGCTACACGCTAGCAATGCCTAGCTATATGTTTAAACATGTTAGCAATGCCTAGCTGCATGCTAAAATATGCAAGCAATGACTAGCTACATGTTAAAACATGCTAGCAATGCTTAGCTACATGTTAAAACATGCTAGCAATGCCTAGCTACATGTTAAAACATGCGAGCAATGACTAACTACATCTTAAAACATGCGAGCAATGACTAACTACATGTTAAAAGATGCGAGCAATGACTAGCTACATGTTAAAATATGCTAGCAATGCCTAGCTATGTGTTAAACATGCTAACAACATGTTAACAACACCTAGATACATGATAAAACATCTAACAACAACAAACAACATGTTATCAACATGTTAAAACATGCTAATAATGCGTAACTACATGTTAAAACATGTTAGCAGTGACTAGCTACATACTAGCAATGCATAACTTCATGTTAAATACTAGAAACATTTAGCTACATGATAGCAACACCTAGCTACATGTTAAAATATGCTTGAAAAATGCTAGCAAGACCTAGCAATAACATGAAAGATTACTATTACAATTTGAAAGAAATTGTATGTTAAAGAATCTTTTTAAAACAAGATTTATGTGGGTTTGGCTTTATTAGGTTGGGGACATGTGAGGCGTCTATTTCTCAAACTAGAGACTCTGATGTACTTATCCTCTTGTTTAGTTGCACATCTGGTCTTCCACATCTCTTTCTGTCCTTGTTAGAGACAGCTGTGCTTTATCTTTGAAGACTTTAGTTACACCTTTGTATGAAATCTTCAGTTTATTGGTAATTTCAAGCATTGTTTCGCCTTCATTCCTCAAAACAATGATTGACTGATGAGTTTCTAGAGAAAGCTGTTTCTTTTTTTTGCCATTTTTGACCTAATATTGGCCTTAAGACAAGCCAGTCTATTGCATACTGTGGCACCTCAAAAATAAACACAAAGACAATGTAAAGCTTCTTTAATGAACCAAATAGCCTTCAACTGTGTTTGATATAATGGCAAGTGATTTAGCATGATTAGGCCTACACAAGAATAAGGTGTTGGAGTGATGGTGCTGTTTTTTTACATCAGTAATGTCCCGATTATACTTTGTGATCAGTTGAATGCCACTTTGGTGAATTAAAGTACCAATTTCCTTCCGAAACATCAAAATCTGTCCATTATTCCAAACTTTTGGCCACCAGTGTACATGATAGCAACCCTTAGCTACATGCTAAAACATGTTGGCAACATGCTAGCAATACCTAACAACATGCTTGAAAGGCCTAATGTAGCTACATGTAACAACATGATATCTTTCAATATTTCAACTGACTGAAACTCTTTTAAAACCTTCAAAATGTTTAAACTACTTGAAATTACAAGCCAGGCTTTTTCAAGCCAACCTCAAAGTTTGTCTACAAACTTTACAATCTAGTATTCTTCTGTGCTAGTAATGGCAAGGTCATGGGTTTGATTCCCAGGAATACACAAACCGATGAATTGTCTGCGAGTCGCTTTGGATTAAGTGTCCGCCAAATGTGTAGAATGTGGAAGACAAAGCAGTTTGACACCATGGACCGGTTTAGACCTCTGTGATTTAGACTGGGATAATCAAAACAGCTGCAAAAGGAGAGCATTGCAAATTGTTTGTTATTTGGGGTTGATATGAGAAAATTATAACATGATACATTTATCAAGTGCTGTGCTCCACATCAATATTTTTTAAAAACCCTACAGTTGTGATTGCATTGCCAAAAGCGCATTAATCACTGGAAAAGAAGGGGAGCGGGCCTCCAAACTCACAGTCTCTGAAATGATCGGAATGTGGAATGTGATTCTTGCTCAGTCTTTTCATTAATGGTACGTTTATTCCACATGTTTGGGAAAATAAGCAGAATACATTTTAAAAAGACAGAAATAATAGTAAAGTTAAATAGTGAAACTGTGAAGCTGGTACCCTAGAAAGCTTATTCTATCTTATCTTAACCTTAATAATTACTCTTATTTGCTGTTAACGTCCCAAAAATGCTCTAGAGTTGAAGAGGTTAACTTTACGCTTGATTTTTTATTGACTGGATACACCCATGTCTGCATACAAGTTATTCAAATGAGTATAACTTCCATTTGAATGTAATTTAGTACTGAAAGTTCATCCAAAGTAAAGACCTCACTATGTCGAGCATTAGATCAACAGCACACAAGACCAATCCCAACATCTTCAGACCCATAGTCATTTCCGTCCATCATGTCCAAACGTTCAATGATGTGGGTGATTTCTTGACTGGAACCCTGGACAATTCCCTTGAGGTCAGACAGCCAGTACTTGAAGATATCTTGAAACTGACTGCAGTGTTTTTACTCAAGCCAAGTTCAACCACATGATGTGTCTCTTTAATCCTGTTCAGATACAAACACTGTGTGTTTTCATGAACCAAAAGAGGTGAAAAACTGCACAAACATGAAACGGATCACTTCAGTGTGTTGCCACAGCAGATAAATTGGCATTTATAAAACGGATAGTTCGAGCACTAGTTTTTTGGGGCGAGGAATCGTGTTATAAAATGCAGATACACTGTGACCGCTAATTCTAAAGTCATGTGGCAAGTTGCTACATTACTTGGCAACCACAAAAAAAGCTGTTGTAAAATGCAGAAATCGCACACTTGTGTTCGGACAAGTTGCTATGTTCAAGTAGACCGATCGATATGCGAATTCGGCAACAGTAGGTCGAAAGTTCCGCATCTGAAATCGGTCTATGCTTACCGAAATTGGAAATGCTGCCCCCAGTGGCCGAAGCAGGAAGTGTTACTTATTGTATTGCCACATAGTGGCGCCAAAAGCGGGTTGTAATGTTAGTTGTAAATGGTGTAATACTGGAATGCATATTGTATTCAATTCACCCCGTAACCCTAAACCTACCATCCATTGGAGTAATACTTTAATTTTAGAGTGCAAATGCAACCTCCGAATTGCACTTACAATTGTTTATGTGAACATGATTATTCCCTGGTCCTCATTGGACTAGAACCCATGTTTAAGTAGTTGTGAATGAGTGAATGAGCTTTAATAGTTGCAAAAGTTGTTTATTCTGATTAGTTTATTATTTCTAAGAAATGTAACTATTAATGGAACATTGGTGCCCTTTTGTCATATCACTGTCGCCTCTATTTATAATAGCAATATGTTACACAAGGCTGTGCATTACAGTGATGTTACCTTGGGTTTAGAGGGCTTAAGGCACAACGTGAAGTCACCAAGCCACGTTCAAAGCTGTAGTAATATGCTGAAATCGCACACTTGTGTTCAGACAAGTTGCTACGTTCGTTTACAGTAAACTAGACTGATCGATATGCGAATTTGGCAACAGTAGATCGAAGATTCTGCCTCTGAAATTGGAAACGCTGCCCCCAGTGGCCGAAGCAGGAAGTGTTGCTGAAAGTATACCCCATAACCCTAAACCTAACATCCGTTGGAGTAAAAATGTAATATGCAACCTTCGAATTGCACTTACCATTGTTTATGTGAACGTGAATATTCCCTGGTTCCCATTGGACTAGAACCCGTGTCTAAGTGGTTGCGTGTGCAGTGTACTATCAGCAGTAGTACTACACTAAAAATATATATATATTTTAGCCTATTTTTAAAATGACGCATTTCAGTTTCAACGTTAAATGTGGTCAAACCGAATTGTGTATTGTTTAATTAAATTAATGAAACTTACAAAATGTAGTTTTTTATTTTATTCAAGATTACTCGATTCAATTTGATGGAATTTTGTTATGAAATTAAAATACAGATTTTAATGTAGAGGGAAATCCACTTACATTCAAATTCGGTCGAATGGGGTTGATTTCTGGCAACGTGAACTTTCGGAAACAACATGTCGATTTCCCGTGTGATCATGTTACATATAATGGAAATAGTAATTTTTTGTCTTGTTTCCTAGTAAAAATATATAAACATTTTTAAAACAAGCTCAGTTTACCTTAGAAGCAGCTGCATAAAATGTGTATCTTCTTTTATTAAAAAAACATGAAAGGGTAAACAAGTTAATTTTAACATATCTCTGAACCCAAGTCATTTTTTTGATTTTGTTTTAAGGATGTCAAGATATTTTTACTGGAAAATGAGATTTAGGAAATTACATTTAGAGTATAAACGATATAGTTTATATTAGATGCATCCAACTTTTTTGTTCCTATTCATATTAACAATAAATGAACACTGGTGCCTCATACTGCTCGTGCCACCAACAAATACGCCACTGCCGAACAACAACCATTAACCATGACAAACAGTATTTTGGATTACTTGAATTAATTAATTTCAGACCCCCATTGTTTTGGTATTATTGGCCATTCCAAATGATTTCACTAATGCATTATTAATGAGTGGAATGTAAAAGCTTCATCATAATATTGTTACAAGTCTCTTTGTATTTGTGGTCACGTAACCTGGCAACGTAATGTGTTCCCCACCCAAGTGTTGCATAGTAACATTCCTCTCTCTGATGTTAGTCATAGCCTTTGTTGTGTGGTTGTCGTGTGCTATGCTTGTCACACTAACACGTAATTATCCAGTTCTGACACAAGCATACAGCCAGTGACTTTCTCTACGCCTCATACACTGATGTCACAACTCTGGAGAATACCCTGCGAATAATCCGTGTTTCCTTTTGTTTTCTCATCCCCCATTTGTCCTCGCATTTTTCTGTAGAAAGCTTGTGCATACTGATGTTTCTGGAGGATTGATGGAGAACAGATGTTCTGGCCTCTCGTGGCAGCTTTCGTGATGTAAGAAAAGCTGCACGAACATTGGTATTGCAAAACATGATATTCAGAAGGCTTTGCCTATTTTTATTTTTATATAACCAATTGTGATACCCTTGATGAGTCATAAATAAAGCAATAGTCCCATTATGCATCACCTGAGCTACATTTTCCTTTTAGTCTGTTTTATTATTAGCATTAAAGATACAAACAGTTTTACACATAAATCTCAAAATGTATGATCCTTTTTTTTTTACTCAGATTATACCTTAATTCTTATAGGCTATGTAACCGGTCCTGCTCCAAGCGGGATTCAAATCGGGATCTCCGGCATGGGCGGCAGATGCACTAATGAGGAGGCTAAAGGCTACAGCACTTAGCATCAGTCGCTAGTGCACCTCTTGAGGCCAGGGGAGTGAGGTTTACACACTGCACAGCTATCATGTACCAGCTAGCTCCCGTAACACCATGAATTAATCATTATTAGTAATTAATTCTGCACAATCATTTTGGGTATTTCATCTTATAGTCGCTGTTTTTTAAGTGACAAGTAGGTTGACTTTTCTTGAGCTAAACCAGAGACTATTTAGCAGAGACGCCCAACGGTCAGTGGATGTAGAAAGGAAGTCTCGCCTTACGGTAAAAGAGCCAATCAACAGCGACTTACAGAGCCCTTATTACAGGGACAATCCGCGCCCCCCCGGAGCAACCTGGAGTTAAGTGCCTTGCTCAAGGACACAATGGTGGTGGTTCTGGGGCTCAAACCAGCAACCTTCTGATTACCAGATTACCAGTTATGTGCTTTAGACCACTACACCACCACCACTCCAGGTGCAGACATGGCCTGTCAATCAACTCGGGAATAATGTGCATACGCATTAGATATTAGAAGTTGGGAAATTCATGTTTTTTAGCATAATCTGAGGTAAAGAAGCGCAATTTCATTTAAGGGCTACTAATGGGGTAACCAAGCAATATCAGCCCTCTACATTGCGATTAAATCACATGCATATGAGACCAAATTTCACACTATGCAACTAAGATATGTCTGTTATTAGCCACACTGGCTAGCAAATATATAATAGCCTATATTTTTTGAGTTGTGTAGTGGTGAAGAAGAACTTAAGCACAACAATCCTTTTACTGAATAAAAAAAGCTGGTGTTTAATAAGCGTGCACGCTGAAGGGGGTCACGAGGTGGTCATGAGGTGTCGTGATCGCGCTGTCACCATCACTTTAGTGACACGTCAACTCTAAATTTGCATTAACGTTTCCATGGACCGTTATCACAACATTCTCCATTTTACAGCATGCCTACTACAGACCTGTAATGCGCCTGATGGACGTCTGTTAGAAGACAAAAAGTGTTGCAAACATGAGAGCTTGTAGATTTGAATTTGAGAACTTGTACACTAAATATTTGTACATGCATGTCAATGCACAGTATTCGGGTAAATGTTTTCTTTTGGCTCATTCTGTATATTTTGTGTCCAAAGACGAGATCCACACATTACAGATTTCCTTTCTGTTATTTACAGTCAGTTGGTGATCAAAAAGTAATTCATTTGTAACATTCATTGCACTGATGAGGGATGAATGTTAATGTGCGCTGCGCTAATTCAATCGTAAACATTGCTGCCGGTTCTCTTAAAGAGACAGTACCAATTTAGCGCTGGTTAAGCACATCAACATACTTGTAAATAAAACAAGTGCATATAAACAAACATGTAACAAAGTGTAATAAATGTGTACATATAAATATTTAAAGGGACAGTCATACATTATGAAATATTTTTACTTCAACAAACATTGTAAATAGGGAAGACTTTAACAAATAGGCTCTAGCAGCATTTTTGCAGGGGTTTTTACATGGTACTTTTGACATAGTAGCACTTAAATTATATTGTTTAAAATAAAATTGTTTATTGTTATTTCATATTAGGTTCAAAACATTGTGAATTAATTTCTTTTTCTAAAAATGTGAATGACAAAAATGTGAATAACAGTGACAACAGCCTGTATAATTACCATAAATGCAATTTCATCAAATCATATAAATTGATAGAATGTGAAATGTATACTTTTTTAAAAAGCTAAAATGTGATTGAAATGATATAAAGCAATATATGAAATAAAATGTATAATCTTGCATACAGTATATAGTGAATTCATATATACACTCACCTAAAGGATTATTAGGAACACCATACTAATACTGTGTTTGACCCCCTTTCGCCTTCAGAACTGCCTTAATTCTACGTGGCATTGATTCAACAAGGTGCTGAAAGCATTCTTTAGAAATGTTGGCCCATATTGATAGGATAGCATCTTGCAGTTGATGGAGATTTGTGGGATGCACATCCAGGGCACGAAGCTCCCGTTCCACCACATCCCAAAGATGCTCTATTGGGTTGAGATCTGGTGACTGTGGGGGCCATTTTAGTACAGTGAACTCATTGTCATGTTCAAGAAACCAATTTGAAATGATTCAAGCTTTGTAACATGGTGCATTATCCTGCTGTAAGTAGCCATCAGAGGATGGGTACATGGTGGCCATAAAGGGATGGACATGGTCAGAAACAATGCTCAGGTAGGCCGTGGCATTTAAACGATGCCCAACTGGCACTAAGGGGCCTAAAGTGTGCCAAGAAAACATCCCCACACCATTACACCACCACCACCAGCCTGCACAGTGGTAACAAGGCATGATGGATCCATGTTCTCATTCTGTTTATGCCAAATTCTGACTCTACCATCTGAATGTCTCAACAGAAATCGAGACTCATCAGACCAGGCAACATTTTTCCAGTCTTCAACTGTCCAATTTTGGTGAGCTCTTGCAAATTGTAGCCTCTTTTTCCTATTTGTAGTGGAGATGAGTGGTACCGGTGGGGTCTTCTGCTGTTGTAGCCCATCCGCCTCAAGGTTGTGCGTGTTGTGGCTTCACAAATGCTTTGCTGCATACCTCGGTTGTAACGAGTGGTTATTTCAGGCAAAGTTGCTCTTCTATCAGCTTGAATCAGTCGGCCCATTCTCCTCTGACCTCTAGCATCAACAAGGCATTTTCAGCCCACAGGACTGCCACATACTGGATGTTTTTCCCTTTTCACACCATTCTTTGTAAACCCTAGAAATGGTTGTGCGTGAAAATCCCAGTAACTGAGCAGATTGTGAAATACTCAGACCGGCCCGTCTGGCACCAACAACCATGCCACGCTCAAAATTGCTTAAATGACCTTTCTTTCCCATTCTGACATTCAGTTTGGAGTTCAGGAGATTGTCTTGACCAGGACCACACCCCTAAATGCATTGAAGCAACTGCCATGTGATTGGTTGATTAGATAATTGCATTAATGAGAAATTGAACAGGTGTTCCTAATAATCCTTTAGGTGAGTGTATGAATACTTTAAATATGTGAAGATGCTCAATATCTTTATTAGTTTCCAGATGCATTATGCTTACATGTTGTCAAAAGTATGGCAAGTAAAAACAACAATTTACTAGCCAGTGGTGATTATTTCTCCAACTTGTACTCCCTTTTCTAAAGTAGCCTAAATTGTATAGCATGTTATAGTAGATACGTAATAATCACTAGGCATTTGTAGTTGTTGTAGTAAGTTGTCATCAAGTCCTCCCCTAGATATGTGAACAATATTCCCCTGTCTGACCTGCCAAAAGTTTGTTTACATGAATTTTTAGATTTAGCATCAGCTGTTTGGAGCTAAAACTGCTTACTGTGGCTGTTTTCTGTTTAACACTATTATTAGTTTAAGACCCCATGAAATCACTTTTGCAGTTTTGTGGTTTTTAGTCCATGTCTGTCAAATATATGCTGGTAACTCCAAATATAACTCTTAAAAGTTTACCAAAAAAATTCAAATAACTTTTAGCACATTTAAAAGGTACAGCGTTTCTCTCCTGGGAAAACAGACAAAATGTAAACTCTTCCAAAAGGGGGTGCTATATCGCAAAAAAGATTAAACTTAAAATGCTCAAGTCCCTGTATACATAAATCATGCATATGTGGTATCGTTCGAACGTTTAGAATCTGAACTTTTCATAAACAACCATCACTTATGCATTTATGTTACTTAAAATTAATAAATAAGGCCTTAATAATCTGTGTCGCAAATAAGCGCCACCTAGTGGTTATGTGGTAGAAATATTAATATCTTTAAAATAGCACTTAAATAGACAAGTCATATATCAAATGAAAGCTCTCACTCTCAGGAATATGACTGTATGGTTTATTTAGCAGGACTAACATCACAGTTCAAAAGATTTTCTAAAGAATCACAAAGTGAAATATGATATTTGTAAGACAAAAAGTACAAACATCTCATTTATGTGCCAATCACTGCTGCTGTAAGCCCCAAATAGCTTAATATTTTATATATGCTTTTTCCTTTGGTAGTTCTCTAAAATATGAGCCATTTTTTACTTGTCTGTGAACTTGCTTGTGTGAATAATCCAATGTTATATCTTAGATCTCCAGAACAATATATGCAGTGCCCCAGGAAATGCATGCTAAACAAAATAATCAGAAATGTATGTTATCGGCTATTAATGATACAATTGCACGTATTGAATATCATTGCGAAGGGGAGGAGCTCAGCTTTCTAATGACACCCAGATTGAGCTTCTAGTCCACTCAGAGGCCGAGATATTTGCCAGAAAATTGAGGATGGTGCTTGAACTGAACATTAGACTGAATGTCTATGGACGAGCACATCTGTGAGGCTAAAATGTGTTAGAGCGCCACCTACAGTTCAGATCTGTATATTGTGATGGAAGGTGATACAGAAAAAAATTGACTAACTTTTGGCAGTTAGTCCACAGTATGTGTAAATGGTGAGCTTTTAAATTTCAGTGTAGAAAATTGTTGGCGGCAGCCCAAAAAAGCTTCAGAGTTGAAGAGGTTTAAAGACTATTGAATAATAACATGTATGGCATCTTCACTATTCACTTACATTGCATAATATTTCCATACAGTGAAAGTGAATGGTGACTGAGGTTGTAAGTCCCTAACATTCTACCTAACATCTCTTATTTGTTCCACAGAAGAAGTTCAGACATGTTTTGAAGACATGAGGGTGAGTAAATAATGACAGAATTGTCATTTTTGGGTGAAATATCCCTCTAATCATCCCAATGACTGTAGTTTAATGAACGGGTTGGCAGTGGTGGCATTATTTTGCAGAGACTGTTTTTGTCTGCTGTCAGGAAACAATAAAAGACATTATCAGTTTGGGACCATCAACACCATTGTTCCACATTCCCGTAAACAGAGAGTCAATTGTTATAAAAACATTCTGCAAGGTTAGTAGATGGTTTATAGGAGTACCTAAAAAAAGGATGACCACTAAGGAGATAAGACAACACCCACTCTTGACTCTTGAGAAAACTAAATAATTTAGGTGACGCGATGTGAGAGTTACTTAACTCATGTAAACATGCGGTAATAAAGTGAATCTTTGGCAGACCATACGGTTATATTCGGCCTGGATCAGTGGACAGAGTTCAAGTAGCACCAGTCCAGCATCTTAAAAGCATGTGGATGCATTACTTCTGCATTCAGTTTATCAGGTTTACTTGATTACTTATAATTATATCCATTCTATTGATCAACTGATCAACTCTGATAAGCTGTAGGGATTTACCCATCCATCATACCTTGATAGTTCTCATTAAAATCATATGTATTCCTGAATTTATCAGAGATGAACTAATAATTAATCATAGTTATGAAGGTTTCTGATTTCTGAAGGTTTGGAGGATGCAGGGGCGTAGATTCCAGTACACCCCCCATAATCAAAACAAGCAAGTACACCCCCCCCATAGTCAAAACAAGCAAGTACAGCCCACCCCATAGTCAAAACAAGCAAGTACAGCCCCCCATAGTCAAAACAGCAAGTTCAGCCCCCCATAGTCAAAACAAGCAAGTACAGCCCCCATAGTCAAAACAAGCAAGTACAGCCCCCCATAGTTAAAACAGCAAGTTCAGCCCCCCATAGTCAAAACAGCAAGTACAGCCCCCCATAGTCAAAACAGCAAGTACAGCCCCCCATAGTCAAAACAGCAAGTTCAACCCCCATAGTCAAAACAGCAAGTTCAGCCCCCATAATCAAAACAGCAAGTACAGCCCCCATAATCAAAACAGCAAGTACAGCCCCCATAATCAAAACAGCAAGTTCAGCCCCCATAGTCAAAACAGCAAGTACAGCCCCCCATAGTCAAAACAAGCAAGTACAGCCCCCATAATCAAAACAAGCAAGTACAGCCCCCCATAGTCAAAACAAGCAAGTACAGCCCCCATGAGTCAAAACAAGCAAGTACAGCCCCCCATAGTCAAAACAGCAAGTACAGCCCCCATAGTCAAAACAAGCAAGTACAGCCCCCCATAGTCAAAACAGCAAGTACAGCCCCCATATAGTCAAAACAGCAAGTACAGCCCCCCATAGTCAAAACAAGCAAGTACAGCCCCCATAATCAAAACAAGCAAGTACAGCCCCCATAGTCAAAACAAGCAAGTACAGCCCCCATAATCAAAACAAGCAAGTACAGCCCCCATAATCAAAACAAGCAAGTACAGCCCCCCATAGTCAAAACAAGCAAGTACAGCCCCCATAATCAAAACAAGCAAGTACAGCCCCCATAATCAAAACAAGCAAGTACACCCCCCATAATCAAAACAAGCAAGTACAGCCCCCATAATCAAAACAAGCAAGTACACCCCCCATAATCAAAACAAGCAAGTACACCCCCCATAATCAAAACAAGCAAGTACACCCCCCATAATCAAAACAAGCAAGTACACCCCCCATAATCAAAACAAGCAAGTACAGCCCCCATAATCAAAACAAGCAAGTACAGCCCCCATAATCAAAACAAGCAAGTACAGCCCCCCATAATCAAAACAAGCAAGTACAGCCCCCCATAATCAAAACAAGCAAGTACAGCCCCCATAATCAAAACAAGCAAGTACAGCCCCCATAATCAAAACAAGCAAGTACAGCCCCCATAATCAAAACAAGCAAGTACAGCCCCCATAATCAAAACAAGCAAGTACAGCCCCCATAATCAAAACAAGCAAGTACAGCCCCCCATAATCAAAACAAGCAAGTACAGCCCCCATAATCAAAACAAGCAAGTACACCCCCCATAATCAAAACAAGCAAGTACACCCCCATAATCAAAACAAGCAAGTACACCCCCCATAATCAAAACAAGCAAGTACACCCCCCATAATCAAAACAAGCAAGTACAGCCCCCATAATCAAAACAAGCAAGTACAGCCCCCATAATCAAAACAAGCAAGTACACCCCCATAATCAAAACAAGCAAGTACAGCCCCCATAATCAAAACAAGCAAGTACAGCCCCCCATAATCAAAACAAGCAAGTACAGCCCCCATAATCAAAACAAGCAAGTACAGCCCCCATAATCAAAACAAGCAAGTACAGCCCCCCATAATCAAAACAAGCAAGTACACCCCCATAATCAAAACAAGCAAGTACAGCCCCCATAATCAAAACAAGCAAGTACAGCCCCCATAATCAAAACAAGCAAGTACAGCCCCCATAATCAAAACAAGCAAGTACAGCCCCCATAATCAAAACAAGCAAGTACAGCCCCCATAATCAAAACAAGCAAGTACAGCCCCCATAATCAAAACAAGCAAGTACAGCCCCCATAATCAAAACAAGCAAGTACAGCCCCCATAATCAAAACAAGCAAGTACAGCCCCCATAATCAAAACAAGCAAGTACACCCCCATAATCAAAACAAGCAAGTACAGCCCCCATAATCAAAACAAGCAAGTACAGCCCCCATAATCAAAACAAGCAAGTACAGCCCCCATAATCAAAACAAGCAAGTACAGCCCCCATAATCAAAACAAGCAAGTACAGCCCCCATAATCAAAACAAGCAAGTACACCCCCCATAATCAAAACAAGCAAGTACACCCCCATAATCAAAACAAGCAAGTACACCCCCATAATCAAAACAAGCAAGTACACCCCCCATAATCAAAACAAGCAAGTACACCCCCCATAATCAAAACAAGCAAGTACAGCCCCCATAATCAAAACAAGCAAGTACACCCCCCATAATCAAAACAAGCAAGTACACCCCCCATAATCAAAACAAGCAAGTACACCCCCCATAATCAAAACAAGCAAGTACACCCCCCATAATCAAAACAAGCAAGTACACCCCCCATAATCAAAACAAGCAAGTACACCCCCCATAATCAAAACAAGCAAGTACACCCCCCATAATCAAAACAAGCAAGTACAGCCCCCATAATCAAAACAAGCAAGTACAGCCCCCATAATCAAAACAAGCAAGTACACCCCCCATAATCAAAACAAGCAAGTACAGCCCCCATAATCAAAACAAGCAAGTACAGCCCCCCATAATCAAAACAAGCAAGTACAGCCCCCATAATCAAAACAAGCAAGTACAGCCCCCATAATCAAAACAAGCAAGTACAGCCCCCATAATCAAAACAAGCAAGTACAGCCCCCCATAATCAAAACAAGCAAGTACAGCCCCCCATAATCAAAACAAGCAAGTACAGCCCCCATAATCAAAACAAGCAAGTACAGCCCCCCATAATCAAAACAAGCAAGTACAGCCCCCCATAATCAAAACAAGCAAGTACAGCCCCCCATAATCAAAACAAGCAAGTACAGCCCCCCATAATCAAAACAAGCAAGTACAGCCCCCATAATCAAAACAAGCAAGTACAGCCCCCCATAATCAAAACAAGCAAGTACACCCCCCATAATCAAAACAAGCAAGTACAGCCCCCATAATCAAAACAAGCAAGTACAGCCCCCCATAATCAAAACAAGCAAGTACACCCCCCATAATCAAAACAAGCAAGTACACCCCCCATAATCAAAACAAGCAAGTACAGCCCCCATAATCAAAACAAGCAAGTACACCCCCCATAATCAAAACAAGCAAGTACACCCCCCATAATCAAAACAAGCAAGTACACCCCCCATAATCAAAACAAGCAAGTACACCCCCATAATCAAAACAAGCAAGTACACCCCCCATAATCAAAACAAGCAAGTACACCCCCCATAATCAAAACAAGCAAGTACACCCCCCATAATCAAAACAAGCAAGTACACCCCCCATAATCAAAACAAGCAAGTACACCCCCCATAATCAAAACAAGCAAGTACAGCCCCCCATAATCAAAACAAGCAAGTACACCCCCCATAATCAAAACAAGCAAGTACACCCCCCATAATCAAAACAAGCAAGTACACCCCCCATAATCAAAACAAGCAAGTACACCCCCCATAATCAAAACAAGCAAGTACAGCCCCCATAATCAAAACAAGCAAGTACACCCCCATAATCAAAACAAGCAAGTACACCCCCCATAATCAAAACAAGCAAGTACACCCCCCATAATCAAAACAAGCAAGTACACCCCCCATAATCAAAACAAGCAAGTACAGCCCCCCATAATCAAAACAAGCAAGTACACCCCCATAATCAAAACAAGCAAGTACACCCCCCATAATCAAAACAAGCAAGTACACCCCCCATAATCAAAACAAGCAAGTACACCCCCATAATCAAAACAAGCAAGTACACCCCCATAATCAAAACAAGCAAGTACACCCCCCATAATCAAAACAAGCAAGTACACCCCCATAATCAAAACAAGCAAGTACACCCCCATAATCAAAACAAGCAAGTACACCCCCATAATCAAAACAAGCAAGTACACCCCCCATAATCAAAACAAGCAAGTACACCCCCCATAATCAAAACAAGCAAGTACACCCCCATAATCAAAACAAGCAAGTACACCCCCATAATCAAAACAAGCAAGTACACCCCCATAATCAAAACAAGCAAGTACACCCCCCATAATCAAAACAAGCAAGTACACCCCCATAATCAAAACAAGCAAGTACACCCCCATAATCAAAACAAGCAAGTACACCCCCATAATCAAAACAAGCAAGTACACCCCCCATAATCAAAACAAGCAAGTACACCCCCCATAATCAAAACAAGCAAGTACACCCCCATAATCAAAACAAGCAAGTACACCCCCCATAATCAAAACAAGCAAGTACACCCCCCATAATCAAAACAAGCAAGTACACCCCCATAATCAAAACAAGCAAGTACACCCCCCATAATCAAAACAAGCAAGTACACCCCCATAATCAAAACAAGCAAGTACACCCCCCATAATCAAAACAAGCAAGTACACCCCCCATAATCAAAACAAGCAAGTACACCCCCCATAATCAAAACAAGCAAGTACACCCCCCATAATCAAAACAAGCAAGTACACCCCCCATAATCAAAACAAGCAAGTACACCCCCCATAATCAAAACAAGCAAGTACACCCCCCATAATCAAAACAAGCAAGTACACCCCCCATAATCAAAACAAGCAAGTACACCCCCATAATCAAAACAAGCAAGTACACCCCCCATAATCAAAACAAGCAAGTACACCCCCCATAATCAAAACAAGCAAGTACACCCCCCATAATCAAAACAAGCAAGTACACCCCCATAATCAAAACAAGCAAGTACACCCCCCATAATCAAAACAAGCAAGTACACCCCCCATAATCAAAACAAGCAAGTACACCCCCCATAATCAAAACAAGCAAGTACACCCCCCATAATCAAAACAAGCAAGTACACCCCCCATAATCAAAACAAGCAAGTACACCCCCCATAATCAAAACAAGCAAGTACACCCCCCATAATCAAAACAAGCAAGTACACCCCCCATAATCAAAACAAGCAAGTACACCCCCCATAATCAAAACAAGCAAGTACACCCCCCATAATCAAAACAAGCAAGTACACCCCCATAATCAAAACAAGCAAGTACACCCCCCCATAATCAAAACAAGCAAGTACACCCCCATAATCAAAACAAGCAAGTACACCCCCATAATCAAAACAAGCAAGTACACCCCCCATAATCAAAACAAGCAAGTACACCCCCCATAATCAAAACAAGCAAGTACACCCCCCATAATCAAAACAAGCAAGTACACCCCCCATAATCAAAACAAGCAAGTACACCCCCCATAATCAAAACAAGCAAGTACACCCCCCATAATCAAAACAAGCAAGTACACCCCCCCATAATCAAAACAAGCAAGTACACCCCCCATAATCAAAACAAGCAAGTACACCCCCCATAATCAAAACAAGCAAGTACACCCCCCATAATCAAAACAAGCAAGTACACCCCCCATAATCAAAACAAGCAAGTACACCCCCCATAATCAAAACAAGCAAGTACACCCCCCATAATCAAAACAAGCAAGTACACCCCCCATAATCAAAACAAGCAAGTACACCCCCCATAATCAAAACAAGCAAGTACACCCCCATAATCAAAACAAGCAAGTACACCCCCATAATCAAAACAAGCAAGTACACCCCCCATAATCAAAACAAGCAAGTACACCCCCCATAATCAAAACAAGCAAGTACACCCCCCATAATCAAAACAAGCAAGTACACCCCCATAATCAAAACAAGCAAGTACACCCCCCATAATCAAAACAAGCAAGTACACCCCCATAATCAAAACAAGCAAGTACACCCCCCCATAATCAAAACAAGCAAGTACACCCCCCATAATCAAAACAAGCAAGTACACCCCCCATAATCAAAACAAGCAAGTACACCCCCATAATCAAAACAAGCAAGTACACCCCCCATAATCAAAACAAGCAAGTACACCCCCCATAATCAAAACAAGCAAGTACACCCCCCATAATCAAAACAAGCAAGTACACCCCCCATAATCAAAACAAGCAAGTACACCCCCCATAATCAAAACAAGCAAGTACACCCCCCATAATCAAAACAAGCAAGTACACCCCCATAATCAAAACAAGCAAGTACACCCCCCATAATCAAAACAAGCAAGTACACCCCCATAATCAAAACAAGCAAGTACACCCCCATAATCAAAACAAGCAAGTACACCCCCCATAATCAAAACAAGCAAGTACACCCCCATAATCAAAACAAGCAAGTACACCCCCCATAATCAAAACAAGCAAGTACACCCCCATAATCAAAACAAGCAAGTACACCCCCATAATCAAAACAAGCAAGTACACCCCCCATAATCAAAACAAGCAAGTACACCCCCCATAATCAAAACAAGCAAGTACACCCCCATAATCAAAAACAAGCAAGTACACCCCCCATAATCAAAACAAGCAAGTACACCCCCATAATCAAAACAAGCAAGTACACCCCCCATAATCAAAACAAGCAAGTACACCCCCATAATCAAAACAAGCAAGTACACCCCCCATAATCAAAACAAGCAAGTACACCCCCCATAATCAAAACAAGCAAGTACACCCCCCATAATCAAAACAAGCAAGTACACCCCCATAATCAAAACAAGCAAGTGCACCCCCCATAATCAAAACAAGCAAGTACACCCCCCATAATCAAAACAAGCAAGTACACCCCCCATAATCAAAACAAGCAAGTACACCCCCATAATCAAAACAAGCAAGTACACCCCCCATAATCAAAACAAGCAAGTACACCCCCCATAATCAAAACAAGCAAGTACACCCCCCATAATCAAAACAAGCAAGTACACCCCCATAATCAAAACAAGCAAGTACACCCCCCATAATCAAAACAAGCAAGTACACCCCCCATAATCAAAACAAGCAAGTACACCCCCATAATCAAAACAAGCAAGTACACCCCCATAATCAAAACAAGCAAGTACACCCCCATAATCAAAACAAGCAAGTACACCCCCCATAATCAAAACAAGCAAGTACACCCCCCATAATCAAAACAAGCAAGTACACCCCCATAATCAAAACAAGCAAGTACACCCCCCATAATCAAAACAAGCAAGTACACCCCCCATAATCAAAACAAGCAAGTACACCCCCCATAATCAAAACAAGCAAGTACACCCCCCATAATCAAAAACAAGCAAGTACACCCCCATAATCAAAACAAGCAAGTACACCCCCATAATCAAAACAAGCAAGTACACCCCCCATAATCAAAACAAGCAAGTACACCCCCATAATCAAAACAAGCAAGTACACCCCCATAATCAAAACAAGCAAGTACACCCCCATAATCAAAACAAGCAAGTACACCCCCATAATCAAAACAAGCAAGTACACCCCCCATAATCAAAACAAGCAAGTACACCCCCCATAATCAAAACAAGCAAGTACACCCCCCATAATCAAAACAAGCAAGTACACCCCCATAATCAAAACAAGCAAGTACACCCCCCATAATCAAAACAAGCAAGTACACCCCCCATAATCAAAACAAGCAAGTACACCCCCCATAATCAAAACAAGCAAGTACACCCCCCATAATCAAAACAAGCAAGTACACCCCCATAATCAAAACAAGCAAGTACACCCCCATAATCAAAACAAGCAAGTACACCCCCATAATCAAAACAAGCAAGTACACCCCCCATAATCAAAACAAGCAAGTACACCCCCATAATCAAAACAAGCAAGTACACCCCCATAATCAAAACAAGCAAGTACACCCCCCCATAATCAAAACAAGCAAGTACACCCCCCCATAATCAAAACAAGCAAGTACACCCCCCATAATCAAAACAAGCAAGTACACCCCCGATAATCAAACTAAGCAAGTACATCAGGATGGTCGAAGACCAAGCACAGTTGCCTCCCATCCGAGACAGTCAATCCGCGCATCTTATCACGTGACTTGTTGAGTGCTTTACCACGGAGACCTAGTGCGTGTGGAGACTTCACACTATTCCCCGCGGCATCCACACACAACTCACCACCTGCCCCACTGAGAGCGAGAACCACATTATAGCGACCACGAGGAGGTTACCCCATGTGACTCTACCCTCCCTAGCAACCAGGCCAATTTGGTTGCTAAGGAGACCTGACTGGAGTCACTGAGCACGCCCTGGATTCAAACTCACGACTCCAGGGGAGATAGTCAGTGTCAATACTCGCTGAGATACCCAGACCCACCGCTTACTACATTCTTAATACTGCACAGTATATAGAGCACACGGTCTACTATTTCAAAAATAGAAAGGTGAAATGGTAAAGAAAAACAAAAAGATAGATACTACCAATTCATATTACGACATTGGCCAAGTCAGGATCATGCAAACAGAGGGAAAGCATTCAAATGGCACAAATTGTACTCATGTTAACAGTGTCTGACATGAAATATCCTCTTTTAGGAACACTTGAAGACTTAAATATGACTGACCCTTTTTAAACTGTTCAAACCAAAAGTGTCTAAAGTTTACATCCATGTGAAACTGTAAAAAATGTTCCTCTTTTACAGGGTTCTCATAGTCATGTAAAACTATGAAATGTCAAGGAATGCTATTAAATGTCATTTCCAGGCATGGAAAGGTTATTGAAATGAGCCAAATCTAAATTCATGTTATAGTGAATTAATGTACATTTTCCTATTTTGTTCGGCTTTAATGTATATACAGTATATATATCTTATAACTCCAGGACTGGACAACTCATGTGTGGAAGCCCTGCGTTCTGTCTCGAGCAGCCCTGTGCCAGTCTCAGACAGTCTGGGCCCTGTGCCCGCTTATATCACTGTTTCTCATATATACTGACAGTGTGAACTTTGTGTAACATGGCTCAATGCATGACAGACTAAGTTTCTTGAGAACTGCTCCACCCAATAATTTAAAACCCCCCAAAACCTCACTTAAACCTCATTATCTTATTAATTCTACATAACTCTGATTGCAACATTTAATTAACTTCCAAAGGTCATTCTTGTGCTGTGTTTGTTTGCTTACTCTTGTAAAAACCACACAAAACTAATAATCTGTATTATATATATATATATATATATATATATATATATATATATATATATATATATATATATATTAGCGCTCTAAACAACACCTGATTTGAAATGCATGTTGAAGCTGACCTTTTGGCTTCATGTGTTCCCCAGCGTTTTTTCTGTCAAGTAAATCTATTAGGTTACAGTTTTGGTCTTTATGAAAAGCAGATGATGTAATCGGGTTTCACACATAACCTGATGCTCTTCTTTTGCCATCTAGAGGTGATGTTTATAATACAAAAGAGCTGTAAGTCTGGTTTCACCTCTACTGTGTTTCTGTTTGGACCCTCCTCGATCAACACTGGAGACACAAAAGGACTTTTTTGGTTTTTATCTCTCTTTATTTGTCATTTAAAGGGTTGATAAACGTCCTGTAGAGTCGAAGGTCTGTGTGAATCCAACCAGATAATCCTGTTTGTTGGGTCCATTCTGGACATTTGCCCTTTTTGACTAATGTCAGGCTTTTTTAAAACAACAATTTGGGGAAAAGTACATGGACATGGATTGTTTCAGTTAATGTGTGATAATGTACATTATATTCCACAATAAATATATGATACAGGCTGATTACTTGGATTTGTTTGAAGACTAAAATATTCTTTATTACATTTTCCTTACAGATTTTAATAAATGTGTATCTTTTTATTCATATTATCTGTATATGATTCTATTATTATATTATACCCTAATTGTAACTTTTGAAAAATGTCCTGTACTTATATCTGGATGCTGCATGTTGATTATTCTCCATAATAAAGTACAAAATACAGTATATGAACGATTTTTCCCCTATATCTAAAATATAATTATATACAAAACAACATTATATATAAATGTAGGCCTATATTATTACATTTTAATTTATTAGTACAGTATATAATATAGTAACATATCAATCATATAATTAAAAATATAAACATTTCTTAAATATGTCCCAAACTGTTTTTGTTTATTTTTAATTAGTAATACAATTAATTACACAGATAAAATAACTGTGTTATATTAACTGTAATAATATTATTAATTTTAATATATAAAAAAATAATTAAAAACAGCTTGTTTATTTTGAATTAATGATAATAGAACAAATATGCATATATATATATATATATATATATATATATATATATATATATATATATATATATATATATATATATATCACTATATATGTATATATATGATATATATTAATACTATAATTTATTATACATAATTTATAAAAAATTTATTATTCCAGATATTCCAAATTAATTCAATTAATCTTAAATATATGCAAGTTTTTTGTGTTTATTTGAATAAATAGTATCAAATTAATTGCACACCTATAGCTATATAGGCCTATATTTATTCTAGATATATAATAATCTAACTATAAATATTAATAATAATACAAACAATAATTTAATATAATATAATAATTCCATAATATAATGTATAATAACTAATTATATATATATATATATATATATATTGATTTATACATAATTTATTTATGAATAGTAATTACTATTAAAATTAATTACAAACATGAATTAATATTTAAAAGTAATCTACAATATTTAAAAAACAAAATTCAAATAAATAATAATCAAATTAATGACATACATAGCTATATAGGCCTATATTTATCCTAGATATATAATAACATGACAAAATTATTATTATTATTATTTCTATTAATAATAATAATACAAACAATAATATAATACCATAATATAATGTATAATAACTAATTATATATATATATAGAGAGAGAGAGAGATTTATATATATATATATATATATACATAGATAGATAGATAGATAGATAGATAGAAATATATATATAGATAGAAATATATATATAATGATTTATACATATTTTATTTGTGAATATTAATTACTATTAAAATACAAACAAATTAATTAACAAATATTAATTCACATTTAAAAGTATTCTACAATATTTTTCTACAATTATTTTTTATAAATAATAATCAAATTAATGACACACACACATAGCTATATAGGCCTATATTTAATCTAGATATATGAAAATATAACGTTTACATTATTATGAATATTTCTTAAAACTAACCAACAATTTAATATAATATAATTATATAATTTAAATAATTAAATTATATAATATAATGTTAATATCATATAATTAAATATGTACAATTTTTAATATGTAAATAATATAAATATATAAGAATATATCTGCGAATAATATATTTTTAAATATTATTTTAGTAATATTTTATTTGTGGGTCTGTTCTGTGTCAGTGAGGAGGAGCGTTGCTGTGTTTCTGTTGGCTGTAAGTACACGTCAGCAGTAACGACCTCCTCATTCACCCAAAACACTTTCTCTTCCTGGTTTCAACTTTGTTGCACATGACACTTTATCTGGGTGAGTAGGTCACACTTTTATTGAACAGCGATAATCGCATTGAACTCTTACCATTGCGAACTTCGCTTGAGGAGTCGCGTGACTAGTTCGGTCTGTTTTGTGCTCGCGCGACATTTAATAGCGAGAAACTCACTGATCAACTTCTCTTGACAGGTGTGCGTGTTTAACCTGATTGCTCAGAGGGATCCGGCGTGGAGATGCCCTGATTATGCCCACAACGGAGCTAGAACAGCACACGAAACACAAGATAACCCAGAGGTTGGTTTTCCATGGTGCATTGAAGATTAACAATGAGATTCCGACTATTGAAGAAGAACGTTATTGTGTTCCTAGTCATCTTAATTGTCGTTATAATGTTATTTTATTTCAAACGTGGGACTGGAGATGAAGGAAGCATCGATGAGACTGTTAACGAGAGTACACAAACTGTTGTTTTGGGTACATTTGGGGATGGGACCATATTGAGTATGAGGAAGTCTGTTTATGACAGCAACTACAGACAGGACATTCAGAATGGAGAGAAGTTTCCATTGGAACCGGAGCTGGTTATTGTTGTTCAAGTCCACAATAGACCGGCTTACCTTCAAATGCTCATCCAGTCCCTTGAGAAATTAGTTGGAGTGCAGAACGTACTTCTGATATTCAGTCACGACTATTTCTCAGAGGAAATTTCGGATATAATCAAGGGAATCTCGTTCTGCAAGCTTCTACAGATATATTTCCCCTACAGCATACAGCTGTATCCAAATGAATTCCCAGGACAAGATCCTCAGGATTGTCCGAGAGACATATCTAAAGAAGACGCGATTAAACGGGGCTGCTTGAATGCAGAACACCCGGACTCGTATGGACATTACAGGGAAGCTCCCATCACACAAACCAAACACCACTGGTGGTGGAAGCTGCATTTCGTGTTCGAACGAGTCCGGGTTCTTCTGGGATACAACGGGTTTGTTGTGTTCATCGAGGAAGACAACTATCTTCTCCCAGATTTCCATCACTACTTCAAATCTATGACTGAACTCAGGAAAACCAGCTGCAGGGACTGCGACGTCCTCGCATTGGGAAACCATGACAGTTTGTCTGGCTTTCAGGAGCTTTCCACCAAAACAGAAACTGCAGGATGGCTGTCCACCAAACACAACATGGGAATGGGCATCTCCAGAGAGCTGTACTACAAACTGATGGGATGCAACAATGAGTTCTGCACCTACGACGATTATAACTGGGATTGGACCCTCCAGAACCTGTCTGGGACGTGCATCTCCAAACCTCTTAAAGTGCTAGTGGCTTGTGGAAGCAGAGTTCTTCACACAGGAGATTGTGGCCTGCACCAGAAGGACGACTGCAAGCCTGAAATGGCTCAGGAGAAGGTGGACGCAGCGCTTAAAGGAGTCCGATCTGCGCTTTTCCCTCCGATACTGACCCTGACAGACCATGGACCCGTGGAGCATCAACCTCACATGAAAAACGGAGGCTGGGGGGACGTTCGTGACCACACGCTTTGCATCAACTACGCCGCACGACTCTGAGCCGGGAGTTTTCATTGAAGCCACAAGTGCCATGCAGAATATCAGGGTAACGTGTATGCAGGTTAAAGGTGTTGCTTTCACCAAAAATAGGAAAATAATTTGAGTTATAATATAGTACGTGTATACTTGCACGTGTGTGTGTGTGTGTGTGTGCAGAACCAACTGTATCCAGGAGGCCACAACTTTTTTTTTTTGGTTTGTCTTCGACATACTTAGAATTCCACATGTCTTGGGTTTACCTTGCAATAGAAACATGCATGCATTTTATGCATTGCATGCATTTTAACAATTCTTTTTGTCATGTTTCAATCTGATTTCATAATTCTTGAACAGCCTCCACATTAGTGTTTGTTTTGCTCCTTTAGTAGAAAGTCCATAGTGACAAAATCCTAAATGCTTTTGTAAAATTGTGCAAAAACATGCATGCATTTAATGCATTGCATGCATGTTAACAATTCTTTTTGTCTTGTTTTATTTTCATTTAAAAACAAATCGCAAATTTCCATTCTTTGTTTTGTTTAGTAGTAAAAAAAACAGTTAAGAACACATTTAACGACAGTATCTCCAATGTTTTTGTAAAATTCCACATGCATGCATTTTATGCATCGCATGCGTTTTAACAATTATTTTGTCTTGTTTCAATCTGATTTAATAAAAACCATAATTTTTCTTGAACAGCCTCCACATTAGTGTTTGTTTTGCTCCTTTAGTAGACAAGTCTAGTTATGAACACATTTAGTTTTTGTAAAATTCTGCAAAAGCATGCATGCATTTTATGCATTGCATGCATTTTAACAATTCTTTTAGTTTCATTTTACTTTAATAACAAATCACACATTTCCCTTGTTTTGCCCCTTTAGTAGCAAAGTCCAGTTATAGTGACAAAATCCTAAATGTTTTTGTACAATTGTGCAAAAACATGGATGCATTTTATGCATTGCATGCATTTTAACAATTCTTTTTGTCTTGTTTTATTAAAATGTTTTGACAAATAGCAAATTGACCATGTTTGTTTTGCACTTTTTGAAGCAAAATCCATTTATGGTCACATTAAGCATTAAAATCTTAAAAGTTTTTGTGATATTCTGCAAAAGCTTGCATGCATTTTAACAACTATTTTAGTTTCATTTTAATTTAATAACAAATCACACATTTCCTTGTTTTACACCTTTAGTAGCAAAGTACACATATGGACACATTTAGTGACAAAATCCTAAATGCTTTTGTAAAATTGTGCAAAAACATGAACAATTATTTTTTTTAATTATTGTTTAGTAGTAAAAAAACAGTTAAGAACACATTTAACGACAGTATCTCCAATGTTTTTGTAAAATTCCACATGCATGCATTTTAACAATACTTTTTGTCTTGTTTCAATGTAGAATGAATAGCTCATCTTAATTTTATATTACAAATATCCACATTGGTTCATTTGACTTTTGTAGTGGCAAACTTCATTTATGAACACATTAAGCAATAAATAGTTTTTGTTAAGTTCAGAAAAAACATGAATGCGTTTTGCGCATTACAGCTCGTTTTGCCTTGTTTTAATCAAATTTAATAACAAATCATGATTTTAAATCAATGATATCCACACGGATGTTTGTTTGGCTTTTATAGTAAAGGTATGAACACATTTAATGACAATATCTTCAATGTTATTGTTCTTTTTGTTTTGCTCCTTAAGTATGAAAGTCCCATTATGAACACAATGACAGTGTAACACTGTAACATTCCGTCTGTCAAACTATCTTTTTATTGTTGTTGTTTTTTTAAATGTTGGGACATATTTTTGTGAATATGTTTACTCAAGTTGGAATTTCCCTTAATTTACACAAACAAATTGTGTAATTTGCATATGACTATTAGTAGAATTTGCATTTTTGCTACCATAATTCTCTTGAATTGTTGGCAAGAGATTGTTTGTTTTGTAAAATGCAAAGTTCATTGTGGTGGAAGTCAAGGTCACAGCAAAACCATTAACTTTATATTCATGTGATGGTAGAATTGTGCAAGTGGTTAAATGTTTTCTTTACAGCCTTTTTGATTTTTACAACTGACCGTGTGTGTGTGTGTGTGTGTGTGTGTGTGTGTGTGTGTGTGTGTGTGTGTGTGTGTGTGTGTGTGTGTGATAGGAAGGAAAATCTGTGTCCTCCTCATGATTTCCGTTATACCTTTAGGGAGGAAAAGCTGACATGCTCAAATGAATTGCCAAACAAATGTATTTATTAGTTGTATTTTGACTAGAGATACTTGTATGTGTGAAAGTGTCTGTCTGAGAGACATTTCTTGCTCTTATAATTGTTGTTGTTTTGTACGGGTAAGATACTGTAAGCCTTTTTATGTAAGCTTAAATTTATGACTGGATCACTAAAAGCCATATTCATACTTGTTCGTTAAACATTGAGCCAAAGACATTATATGGAGTGTAAACTGAATCACAACTTTCTAACTCTGTTTTTCAATCATGCATACTTGTTGAAATTGTTTCTGATTTGGGGAATTTTAAAGGGGTGGAATCAATTTTAAACCTTTGTTGATGTTCCGTGTGTGTGTGTGTGTGTGTGTGTGTGTGTGTGTGTGTTTCTCAAACATAATTCAGTAACTTGGCATTATAAAACTGGAGGTTGTAAATAATATTTTGTGTGTATAATACATTCTGTGTTGTCCTTGTTTTTAAAAAGCAGTTCTCGTTTTAATACAAGTGCACCATCTTGGGCAAAATAGTCAATTTCATAACCAAATTCCATCAAATTGAGTCATTTTTAACAAATTAATGCAAATAAAAATTTTTATATATTGAGTTTTATTAATTGTAGTTAGTTTAAAATTACACAATTGAATTTGATGGAATTTTGTAATGAAACTGAAAGGTTTAATTCTTAAAAAACATTATTTTTTTGAGTGTTTCAAGACTGCTGACTTATTCACATGCAAATTAAAAGTTTAAAATGGCCATCAAGGTCCTAGACAGTAATGACAGGCCACGTTTAATCAAGTTTTGCAATGTTTTGATGATTATAAAAGCGGAGAAGACTAATGTTTATAAAAGTTCAGTAATGAATCACTAATGTAAATGTGTACACTGCCCTCTTTCCACTAGAGGTCACTAGATCATGCAAAACCACTCAAGAATAATAGCATAAGAAATAGCAATATAAAACTAGATAACGTTTGTGGACAAACTTTAGCTTGAAAAAGACTTGTCTGAAAGTTTAAGATTAATAGATAGTCTACTAGGTTGCTAGGGTGATCCCAGTTGGTTGCTAGGTAGTTACCAGGGTGATACTAACGAGGCTCATTGCTAGTCTGAGTCAAATGAGCTAAACCGAAAGTCTCTACAATGTTCTGCTGCAGAGATACACTGGCGGCCAGAAGTTTGGAATAATGGACAGATTTTGCGGTTTTGGAAGGAAATTGGTACTTTAATTCACCAAGTATAGTCACGACATTACTGATGTAAAACAGCACCATTGCTATTTGAAAAAAGTCATTTTTGATCAAATCTAGACAGCAGCAACAACACGCATCCTTGAGTAATCATGATAAATTGATCATTTGGTGCTAGAAAATCACTTGCCATTATATCAAACACAGCTGAAAGATATTTGGTGCGTTAAATGAAGCTGAACGTTGTCTTTGTGTTTGTTTTTGAGTTGCACAGTATGCAATAGACTGGCTTGTCTTAAGCTCAATATTAGGTCAAAAATGGCAACAAAAAAAAGAAACAGCTTTCTCTAGAAACTCGTCAGTCAGTCATTGTTTTGAGGAATGAAGGCGATTCAATGATTGAAATTGCCAATAAACTGCAGATTTTATCCAAAGGTGTAACTACAGTCTTAAAGACAAAGCACAACTGTCTCTAACAAGGACAGAAAGAGATGTGGAAGACCAGATGTGCAACTAAACAAGAGGATAAGTACATCAGAGTCTCTAGTTTGAGAAATAGACACCTCACATGTCCTCCGCTGACGGCTTCATAGAATTCTACCCGCCGTTACGGCTCTAAACCCCATTGAGCTTTTGTGGGATCAGCTAGACTGTAAGGTGTGTGAGAAGTGCCCGGCAAGACAGACACATCTATGGCAAGTGCTACAGGAAGTGTGGGGTGAAAGGTCAAGTGCTACAGGAAGTGTGGAGTGAAAGGTCACCGGAGTATCTGGACAAACTGACCGCTAGAATAACAAGGATCTGCAAAGCTGTCATTGCTGCACGTGGAGGATTTTTTAATGAGAACTCTTTGAAGTAGTTTGAGTAGTACATTATTAATGTCCTGACTCTACATTGTGATCAGTTGAATGCCACTTTGGTCAATAAAAGTACCAATTTCTTTCCATAAGAGCAAAATTTGTACATTATTTCAAACTTTGTATGTGTTTTGCTACTCGGTTGATAGGGTGATCCCATCTTGTTGCTAGGCAGTTACCAAGGTGATACAAAAAAGGCTCCTTGTTACCCTGAGTCAAATGAATGAAATTGAAAATCTCTACAATGTTCTGGTGCAGAGATATGTGATATGCTAGTTTGCTCTTTCAAGCCAACCTAATAAAAACAAATCACAAGGGGGTGCATAAATAAAATAGTTTTGATAACTGATTATTATTATTATTTGTATAATGATAAAGTATTGATAAAGTATTTTATTATCATATCACCATAATGAAAGAAAGATAAAATGCAAGAAATTAATAATACGCTTAGTATAGGAGGGCCTTAGCGGCACAGATGTAGCCTGTAGTTGATTAGGTACAGTTGGATTAAATAATCTTGTCCTGTTTTAACTCCTTAGTGTATGTTTTCCATTCAGCAGCTATTAACCCTTGTGCCAATTTAAAAAAGAGGTCCTTAGTGGACACAAATGTCCATGTCAAAAAACTGCCATTATAATATTATAAATTAATATTATTTGCCACTTTCAATGAGTTAATTGTTTAACCAACATCAGCCTGATCATATCTACTAAATGTTCATTCATTTTCAGGATTGTAACCCTTGTTAAACCCTAAATGCCAGTTTGTTTATATAATGCTACGGCTGATTTTTACACACACACAAATTTCTCCAAACACACATACAAAACACACCCACACATTTTTAGCTGCATCATTTATTCAATTGGCCTACAGTGCTCTATAATACAGTAGTCAGAAAATAGGGGAAAAGGATGTATTTGCTCCATAGGCTAAACAGGAGATAAATGGCGCTATCTGGTGGAACATATTAAAAATGTAGATTTTGAAGCCAGGGCTCCAGAATAAAAGCGTAATATCACAGAATTCTCGATTGTATGCTTTAATGGCACTGGGATCATATATTGCAATAGTTGTAATGGGTTTCAATGGTGACATTTATGTCCCGAAGGTCCTGAGTGTAACTATTTTGTGTACACAGTGTATAGGAACTGAGGTTGAACTCAACTTTCCCCCCAAAATACACACCTTTGGCAAAAATATGCCGTTAGCATTAACACACCCAAAATTATCGAGAAAATATTTTTTTAAAAAGAGAGAAAATGTCCTGAAGGAAGCACAATTGGTTGTAAATAAAAAAAATCGAGAGCGCTGCTAAGGGAGCAAATAAACGGCGCATTCACGTGATACGTGTTACTTTTCTCAGCGCAGTTCACGATGGTCCAATCACAGTCGTTTGTGCTTACAGGATATTACTTTATTTATTATTATAGATTGATGAGGCGGATTTCCATTTGTTTATCAGTTAATAGTATATTTAATCCACTATAAGATTTAGTGTATATTTTAAAACCCTTCCTGGGATTTGAAGGTGTTTTAGTATTAGATTCGTCTCTCTGGGCCACAAGTTCCTCAGTAGTTCAACGCTACAGCCATGCAGCCAATTATCTTCCACACCGACAGCCAGCAGCCAATCAGAAACTCCAATGAGCGTCACATGACGTGAATAGGAGCGTAGAGTCGAAGCGTTGTGCTCTTGTGGAAAAACTCTTTGGCAGCTCCATGACGAGATATGGCGGAAAAAACACACGCAACAAAAAACACTTTAGTTTAAACGTAATTAATGGCGCAGAAATGATGGAAAAGAATGAAGTACCTCCGTCCTTAAACACCGAGGAAGAGTGTTCTGCGAAGGATGATATCTGGTGTTTACAGCGAGTGGGGAGAGATTGTGACTGGCTGCAACTGTTCGAAGATTCAGAGGTCTGCAGAATACACTGCATTTACTTTGTGGGTTTTACTATAATAAGAGACTGGATTTTACATGCAGATATTATACATAATGAGTTCTGGGCCTAAAATGAAACTATCTGTATGTGGCGTTGGTTATATTCCAAATCAAAACAACACTGACTATAATTGGTGATGTACACAAAAAACTTTAAATTCTCATTTAATTCAATTTTCTGTGTGAATTTGTTTTTAATGTATATTCAAATTGAAGTGAATGTGTCAATATTGTTATTTAAACTCAAAGTAAGTTGACAGCAATTAAGGAAACAAGTTTTTCCACATGTTTTTGTGTTTGCACATATTATTTACTTGATGTTATAAGGTGAACATATTCATTATTGACTGTGTTTTCTCTGTTTTGATCAGGTTTCAATTGGTCGTGGACTGAATGTGACCTATCAGATTCTGTCGGTCAGCTGTCCACTGATGATATCCAGAAATCACTGTGTGTTCAAACAAAATGAAGCTGGACTGTGGACAGTGACGGACAATAAGGTGTCGTATGTGTCTGTCTGTCTCTTAGTCTGTCTGTCTTTTAATTTGTCTGTCATTGTCAGCCTGTTGGTCTGATACAAGCTGTATGTTTTTCTTAGGTGGCGCTTTACTGTTTAACCCTCCTACACTTTATCAATAGAGAACCCCATTCCATCTTCTCAGGCCAAATTTGACCCGAAACATCAAATATGTCTTAAATATTCATTAAAGTGAAGACAGTAATGTTATGCATTTCTATTGGGGTTTTATGGTACTTTTGACCTTATTTACCACTAAATTACCCAATTCATGTTCATATAAAATAAGCACATTTTCATGTTATCTTCACTTCGATAACATCTTTAATTTCAGCTAATTGGAAGATTGTCAAAATATCAAAGTTTGTCATGCTTTTGGGGTCTCTAGTGAGGTGCATGAATACAAATAACATGTGTGTGTATGGAGGTGTGTGTGTGTATGGATGTGTGTGGGTGTGTGTGTGTATGGATGTGTGTGGGTGTGTGTGTGTGTGTATGGATGTGTATGGATGGATGTGTGGGTGTGTGTGTATGGATGGATGTGTGGGTGTGTGTGTATGGAAGTGAGTGGGTGTGTGTATGGAAGTGTATGGAAGTGTATGGAAGTGTGTGTGTGTGTGTGTGTGTGTGTGTGTGTGTGTGTGTGTGTGTGTGGATGGATGGATGGGTATGGGTGTGTAGGGATGGATGGATGGGTATGGGTGTGTAGGGATGGATGGATGGGTATGGGTGTGTAGGTGTGTGTGGATGGATGGGTATGGGTGTGTAGGGATGGATGGATGGGTATGGGTGTGTAGGTGTGTGTGGATGGATGGGTATGGGTGTGTAGGGATGGATGGATGGGTATGGGTGTGTAGGTGTGTGTGGATGGATGGGTATGGGTGTGTAGGGATGGATGGATGGGTATGGGTGTGTAGGTGTGTGTGGATGGATGTGGGTGTGTAGGTGTGTGTGTGTGGATGGATGGTGATATGTGTGTGGATGTGTGTGTGGGTGTGTGTATGGATGTGGGTGTGTCTATGGATGGATGTGTGTGTGTGTGTGTGCACGCAATTGCACGTTTTTCATTGTTCTGATTGATTTTTATTTGACAAAATAAAAAATAAATGGTTCTGTTATATTCACACCCATTCATTTCCTATGGTGGGTCAAATTTGACCCAAACAGTACGAACGGAGGACTGTTTGATAAAACCACCTAGACTCCTTGAATCTAGTCTAATTTTTGTGTGTGTGTGTCTTCAGGTAGCATGTTTAGGAAAATTATCTAAGCTTTAAATGACCCGAACAGTGATTAATGGTTTAGTGTGTTCTAAATTATTGTGCCTGTCATTATGCCCATAGAGTCTGAATGGTGTGTGGGTGAATGGGAGACGGATCGCTCCCGGAAGTCCTTGTTTACTACACCTGGGTGACTCTGTCAGATTAGGCGTCCCTCTGGACGGCAACCCCGTGGAGTTTGATTACATCCTCGTCCAGCGCAACTTCAGTGAAGTGAAATCGTTCTTGTCTGGGAATCAAGGCAAAGAATCAAGCGCTGCTTCTTCCGGCCAAAAACTCAAAAACTCTAAGCGGAAGTTCGATGGAGATGAGTCGGAATCTTGCCCCACGCAGCACTCCAAATCCAAGCTGTACCGCTTGTCCGGACCGGATAAATCCCGAGCACAGCCCTGCCCGCCCGAGGAACGCAAAAAATCTGATAAATATTCCTCTAGACCTCTGGAGGTGGACAGATCCGGTGATATTCCAGGAAGTTCCAGCTGTTGCAGTGAGAGCAGCCAGCATCTAGCTACCGTCCACAATTACAACAAGAACCTGATGGTGTTGAAAGACCGTGTGGGCGACACGCAGAAACGTGCAGCTGAGCTTCAACGGCAGCAATATCAGACTCCAGAGCGAGAGTGCGAGATGCAGGAACTGCAGGCGCAGCTGGAATTGTTGCGGGGTCAGCTGAGGTCGCAGCAGGAGCAGGCCCTCAAACGCATAGAGAGCCTGGAGAAGTCCTTCTGTGAGGAGGAGAGACGATTGGAGGTGAGGAACGAACAAGAACCACGACTTTTGAATAGTGATAGACTGATACATTAGCCAAGCAAATAACTCTGACCAATGTTTGGCCATTTTGAGATTAGAGGCAGTCCGATTTTGCAATTTTACCTTATTTATTGGCATCTGCAAAATCCTCTATCGGTCGTCCTTTTGGAGGTAATATATTGTGTTTCATTTCAGCTATTATGTTCATCTCTTTTGCAAAAATCTGGGTTACATTGAGGCAATTACAATGGAAGTGAATGGGGCCAATTTTTGGAGTGTTTAAAGGGTTAGTTCACCCAAATATGAAAATCCTCTCATGATTTACTTGCCCTTAAGCCATCCCATCATTTGTTTTGAACCAGCAACGGCAGATTCTGATCCGTCGGGTAAGAAAGTAGTTCCATGCACAAATGTGTTTATATGACCGTACTCCATTTTTCCTAATTATTTTAAAATGTACTTGTTCATTGAACTGTTGTATATATGCAATATCACACTTAATGTGGGAGCGGTAGTGTAGCGGTTAGCGCACTGCGCTACGAACCTGGCGACCCGAGTTTGATTCCCGCTCATGGCCAACAGCAGTGACGATTATCTGAACCGGTCCTGGGCCTTCCCTAGGTTGACTCAGCCTAAAATGAGTGCATGGTGCCTAAATGTTTCTGTTTAGGTGCCAATGGCTCCTTAGTACACCCCCCTCCCCCCCTCTTTCCCTGGGGTGGGGCGTGCCTTGCGCCCCATCTGCCGGCTGATCATCCCTGCCTTCCTCAACCTGGTAGAAGACAGGAGGGAAAAAAGATAAATAAAAAATAGGTGAGGGAAAAGGCCAACACGGAGTGACAGAGAGAGAGAGAAGCAGCTCACTCACCGGTTCTCTGATGCACCGTCGCGTGGTCTCCGATCACTCCTCCACACTCTCAGGCAGACGACAGCCACTCCTCCCTGGGTGGACCGGAGTCAAACCTCCGACCCCCAGTGGACAGAACACCCCTCCGCATTCCAGGGGACCTGTGGGGACACTCCTTCGGCCCTGGCAGTGTCCCTACCGCTCCAGGTGGTCGGGGAGACGCTTCCCTCTTCCCCTCGCGGACAGCGTTCATCTCTCGACCCCTCCGCGTTTCTGGGGGACGGCAGGGCACTCCTCCACTCCTGGCAGCGGCTCCATCGCTCCAGGCGGTCGGGGAGTCCAGTCCCCACTTGCCCTGCGGACGCCGGCCGTTCCACGCGGTCAGCTACTCCGTCATCCGGCGGTTGTCAACAGCGCTCCCCTGGGTGGACGGCAGTGTCAAGGACGCTGCGACGTGCATCCCTCCTCCTTCCCGGGTTTCAGCACCAATGTAAGGGGGTTAAGATGGGCAAGGAGGAGGCGAGATTCGGCTTGACAATGCAAAGTTTAATGATAAATTAAACAAGGGCAGCATACAGGGCAGCTGCCTGCAATTGTCGAACTGTCATCACCGGCCGCCTTTATCCCTCGCGCGCCCCATCAGGCTGATTGGGGACCGTGCGTGCATCATTCCAGCCCGGCCCCGCCCCCTCCACTCTAAAGTTTTAATTAACGATTTGTTTCTTACACCAACCTATCGGTTTGCTTCAGAAGACATTAATTGGTCGACTGGAGTCGTGTGGATTACTTTTATGATGCCTAAATATGCCTTTTGGACCTTCAAATAGCCAGCAGTCTCATGGCACCCATTTACATGCATTGTATGGATACAAATCTTCACTTCAGTTCTGCTGAAGAAGGAAAGTCATACACATCTGGGATGGCTTAAAGGTTTTCATTTTTGGGTGAGCTAACCCTTTAAAGTCAGAAATGTGAAACTTATCATAAAAAAAAAAGCCATAGTAAACTAAAGTATGTTAACGCGCATATTGTTTAGGAGTTGTGAAGTGGTAGAACACTAAATCGTTTTACAGACTAATCGGTCATTGGTTATCGGCAAACATTTATGCTAATAGTTTTATTATTATTATTATCTCTCTGTGTTCCTCTATGGCTGGCACTAGAGGATTCTATGGTTAGAATGACTTGATTCTACAATATGACAACAATAAAAACAATTATACGGGGATTTGCTATATATTATTATTAGATAATCAAGTGTTTTAAATTGAAGGGAGGGCGTGCAGAGAAAAATGCGAACATATAGAAACGTGCCCCGTCAGCACATACATCGTGTCTCCAACTACATTACCTTATTCCTCTGAAATCATCTGGTGAATCATATATATATATATATACATACACATGCATACAAAACCCTTAATTTGGTGAATATATAATCTGTATAAAGCTTAAAGGTGCTGTAAACTATTTATTTTTTCATGGAAAGGTATGGAAAGATTTGTCCTATTCCCTGAAAGATATTAATGTAATAAGTGAGATATCTCACCGGTCTCTGTGACCAGTGGCGGTTCTACAATGAATTGCGCCCCAAAAAAAAAAACAACACACACACAAAATTATCCACAAACAGTCATATTTTATTATAACAACATTTCTCTTAAAGAGAAATTTATATTTCTCAATTGCACAAATCCTTCCTAACATCCGACATTGTGCAGAATTGTGTTCATTGTCTTTTGGCAAACTATGACAGTTATCAGAACTTAAATATACACTATATACATAAATGTGCCAAACATATATACAATCAGATATATAAAAATGTAACAAGTGCAGAGAGCAACAATAATATAACACATTAAGAATAATATACAAATAAAATATAGAATAGAATATATATATTATATATTACACACAAATGTGAAAACACACTAAAGAGAATCTAATTATTACACTATTGCACTAAGAACAGAAAACACAAACTAAAACTAAAACCTGACTTTTCTGGCTTTCCTTGATGCAAAATCATCAATGATGTCATCGTATGAAATCTGCTCCCCTATTGAGTGATTGATACTGATGACGGCAAGGCCAGTGAGCCGTTCCTGGGACATGGTTGATCTCAGGTACGACTTGATCAACTTTAGTTTTGAAAAGCTCCTCTCTGCTTGAGCCACAGTGACTGGCAGAGTAAGTGCAATCCTGATAGCAGTCCACAAATTGGGGTAGATCTCAGATAGATCCTTATCATGCATAAAAGTGATAAGCTCAAGGAGGCTCATGGTCTTTGATGGCAGTTCAGGGAAGTTCTTAATTTCATGCACAAGCTCTCTACTGTCCACATCAGAGTGCCCCTTAAAGTGCAGTGTGCTGCCTAGTGCCTCGCATTGCTCTGCCAGCTCCTCACCTGCAAGACTTGGGAAATTTGTCAAAACCCCGAATTTCTTTCCCACATTTTCCAATGTGGAAAATCTCTCCTTGATGGCTGACGTGGCTGCATCAACGACAACGTTGACACTTAATGTGACACTTAATGACAGTTGTCATAAACATGCATAAAAACCTCCTTCATATTCATGGCATGTGTCATGTAGCAAATAAGTAGTAAATAAATAGCAAATGTCGTCTCTTTGAAACTACCTACAGATTTAAAAAAAATTCTGTTGGCTAATTACAGGGCCTAACGTAACCCAACTGATGGAAATGAATAATAACTGAACTTGTAACAGTGTGGTTGCAAAGCACAATATTATGGTGAAATTAGATCTCGTGTTTGTTGACTTAAAACCGAATTATTGTTGTATAAGCATAGCAAGCATCATAGCAAATAGGCTAACAAACGTAAGAGTTACCAACAATTAACATTAGCCCTTCATTCATGACAACATGGATACCGTAATCATATCACAGAGAGAACATAGTTGCATACCTTTATCTTTTGCTCGTTTCTCCTCTTCTTCTTTTCTTTTTTTTTCTAAATTGTGCACCTGATGGCTTTGACCTTTTCCTATCCATCCCTGTTTATTTGGCACTCAACAATCAACAGATTTCCCATCCCCCGCCCCCCAACACTGTCACTCACGTTACGATTCACGGCCAGAAGTCAAGACTAAACCAATTCACCTTGGTGAGGTGACCACATAATTGTTTTGTATTACTTATTTTTATTAGCCATTTCACACAGAAAAACAAAAATGTGCAGGAACTATAGGCCTGTATTGATAATATTATGAATAAAATGTGCGTTATTTGGAAGAAAGTCGAGTGTGACTCTGTTATACATTGGACCCCCCCCGTTTTCAGTCACTCAGAGGTGAACTATCCCCTGCCTGCTGCGCCCCCCTCCCCTTTCCCCTTCTCATACACGGCACCTTCTCAGCACGCAGGGGCGCCAATTTGCCAATTCCCCACACAGTGAAATGATAGATAATAGAAAACCTCTATGCAGAAAACCGCTTCGCGGAGCAGAGGATTTTTTATTTATTTAAAAAAAAAAAAAATTATATTTATTATTTAACTGCTCGTGCCGCCCCCCATGTGAAATGAAAAAATGCCGCCCCGGGCGAATGCCCGGTTCGCCCGTGCCTAAAACCGCTACTGTCTGTGACTATTCTTGACTCTGTAAACAGCAAACAAAAATATGTCCACGGATAATGACGCTTTCTGCCTGTCAATCATTTTGCAGGTTGTCATTGTATTGCACTCGCAGTGAATTATTGAGGCTTAATGCCATTTTTATGCCATGTTGTTCATAACAGTTGCCAGTTGAGGGCGCTATTTTGCCTTGTTTTTTCTAACAACCATTTCTGCTCTCAATAATGCTCATTTTGGTATCTTTGGATTTCAGGGTTTTGGAAAGAGGGGGCGTGGCTAATCCAATGGCTCAGTCTCATGGAAGTAGAATGGGTGAAATCGCTCACAGCACCTTTTAAATTGGTAAAAAGTTTTAATATAGAGCATTGTTACGCAGCAAAGTCACCGTCATTTCAAAATAAGAGTCCCCGGAGTGTTTTGGGCTTGTTTACAGTTAAACGTCCCATGTTATGCACCAAATCTACATTTTATCTTGTTATTATTGGGATTTGGTTGCACAGGTCGATTAGTTATCTGCCTTTTCCCCCACCTAAGTAACAATCCACTTAGTCGACCGGTTGTACTGGTTGTACTTTTGAAACTGAGTATTTTAGCGTTTACAGATTGACCCCATTCACTTCCATTGTAAGTGTCTCACTGTAACCTTGGTTTTTACTCTTCCCCCCCAAGAAAAGGAGGGATGAGTCGAAGGTATTTTAGTGGTAATCAGCATTTTGCTAATCAAAAAATGTTGTGTTCCTAAGATTGAGAAAGCACAACAGAATGAGGAGGGCTTGAAAAAGCAGCTTGAGGAGGCGTTACATGAGGTAAGAGAGAAAAACTGCACCCACATCATCATTTTATCAGTTTCAAAGCAGGTTATATAGAATCTGCCATGTTTTCTTTGTTTTCACAGCACCGGAAAGTCATCGATGAGCTCAAACACGCACGGGAAGGATTTAAAGAAGTTCTACAGGCCAAAGATAAGGAGTTGGAAGTTACAAAGGTGCTCGCTTAATCATCGGTGTCATGTGGAAGTGTAGTGATTTAATGCATGACGAGCTGACGCCTTCATATTCAGGACTGTAATTGTGACCTTTTTCACACAGGAAGAGAAAGAGAAGGCGAAGGCTCAGAAAGAGGAAGTTGTCACGCAGATGACTGAAGTGTTGGAGAGTGAACTTCAATGCAGTATTTGTTCAGAGCTCTTCATTGAGGTAAAACATCATGTGATCTAATGATCTTTATCGGGGAAAATCATTGTGTGATCAAACATGGGAATGATGGGGAAAGAACACAAATGGACTTTTCAAAAGATTAAAACATGTCTTTTTTTTTTATATGCATGTAGCAGATATTCAGTCTCCCTTTCAGAGTAAAATAACCACAATTCAACCTCAATTGTTACCCTAGTGCAAGGTTGACTTGTAACGTTACAGTCACGCAATCTTCATCTGGCATTTTTGAAACGCTGGATCAACAAATTGATCAAAATATTTTGACATTTTCTTGTTGACAATTTTGACTCTTATCAGAATGTATGAAACTGTATCTTACTTATGACATATTGAGAAACTCAGTTGACCCTCTCTGACCTCCTCAGGCCGTGACGCTGAGCTGCGCCCACAGCTTCTGTCAGCACTGTATCCGAGAGTGGCGCTGTCGGAAGGACAAGTGTCCGATGTGCTGGCAGACCATCCTGTCTCAGACGCGCTCTCTCGTTCTGGACAACTGCATCGACCGCATGGTGGAGAATCTGAGCGCAGACATGAGAGAGAGACGAGCCGCACTGATCACTGAGAGGAAAGGTGAGAGGTGCGTGACATTCACATCACGTCTCGTGATCCACTGCAAAATGATCGGTTTCTCTGGATTTACTATTTATATGTGTGTTATTTGCAGAAAATGACAACTGGTCAAAATTACAAAAAAGATGCCGTGTTTTCAGACCTCAAATAATGCAAATAAAACAACAACACTGTATTCATATTTTAACTTGGGAAGATTTCAGAAATCAATATTTAAGCCTGATTTTCAATCGCAGCTTTCATGCGTGTTGGCATGATCTCTACCAGTCTTTCACATTGCTGTTGGGTGACTTTATGCCACTCCTGGCGCAAATATTCAAGCAGCTCTGCTTTGTTTGCTGCTTGTGGTCGTCCTTCCTCTTGATCACATTCCAGAGGTTTTCAGTGGGGTTCATGTCTGGAGATTGGGCTGGCCATGACAGGGTCTTGATTGACCTGGATGTGTGGCATGGAGCATTGTCCTGCTGGAACAACCAATTGTCAAGAGTTGGGGAACATTGTCAGAGCAGAAGCAAGCAAGTTTTCGTCCAGGATATCTTAATTCATGCGTCTTTCACAATGTTGAATCTGCCCGATTCCAGCTTTGCTGAAGCACCCCCAGATCATCACTGATATTTTTGTTATTTTGACCAGTTGTCATTTTCTGCAAGTTAATGCTCTAAATGGCAATCGTTTTATTTTGAATTTGGGAGAAATCAGTGCTTTATAGAATAAAACAACAATGTTAATTTTGCTCCGACACATAGCTATAAATACTAAATCCAGTGGGCTCTTCATTTTTCCCAGAGCTGTATACAGGGCTGGACTGGGAAGAGAAATCGGCCCTGGATTTGACATGGCAACCGCCCCAAAAGTTGTTGGGGTGGGTGGGGCAGTTCGCTGTCCTTTTCTCCATTTCTCGCGGTACCATTTTGTGGTCTGTTCCGCATAACGCGGCAGACACACCGGACACCTCGGTTCTCCCGATGGCCAGTCCTCCCCTGATCGCCCCCAAAGTGCGTCGGCCCACCGGGAAAATGCCCGGAATGCCAGATTACCAGTCCAGCCCTGGCTGTATATATACAATATATATTAGGCAAGTAACGACACACAGATTTCATGATACGATGCGTAGCCTCATGATACAATACGATATGAGCACCCACAAACGTTCCTCTCAAACTTATTCAAGGATTCGTCATAAATGTCTTTTATGCCACAAAAGTGTCTGACATTGGCAACAAAAAAATTGAACACGGAAAACTAATATGAACTCACAATTTTCATGTTTTTCTTGAGAAAATAAGTTTGTCTATATAAGTCATTTATATTAGTATACTCATCGTTTCAAAGCAGCTTTATAGAAAATCATGCCTTCATGTCTGAAAGCCCCAGTGATCAAGCTGAAGTGACTGTAACAAGGAAAAACTTCTTTCAATGATATTTAGTGGTCAAAAAAAAAACTGGAGAGGAACCTGACCTCTGGTTTTATGATATATGTACATAATCCAATATGATTTAGCGGCTTGAGGAATAAAACTATCGACACAGAATATTTTGCTTTGCCCTCTTCCC